>NC_137018.1:30560740-30708240 GCF_032717465.1 Coenobita brevimanus
CTAGAGGCACCTACTGCAGGTGTAATGAGTAACATGCCATATTTGTACCGAACTGCATTCCGGCTTACAACAAACGATTTTATATATCTCAAGATACACCTACCCTGATAAAAAGAAAATTCAAAGTATAACAATCCAGCTGACTTCCGACGATTTTATTTCTCACTAAACACCTATCACGGCCAAAATTTACCAACTTCGTTTTGTACTTCGGCTTACCTCCGACAATTTTATTCCTTACAAGACACCTACCAGAGGCTAAAGGTTTAATTATCCACTTCAGTTTCATTCCGAGTTACATCAGACGATTTTATTCATCTCATGGCACCTATACCAGCGAAAAGATTAAAAATTATCTTAGCTCACGATTCACCCGACGCTGAGCACGAGTTTTAATATACATAAAGCCGAACGATACAACAATAGCTGCCGAAGTTAACTACTACTCTCCGATGACGTATTTTTCTATTATTTCTTCCACCACACCAATTTAGCCAATTTTGGAGAGACTTCGAAATGGAGGAGTGGGATATAGCCTTCATGCTAGAAGTGTGTCCTAAGCTAAATGAAATCATATACATATGCGATAAAAAGAATAAATAAAATGGGACGTCGTCGGAGTGTTGACCATCTGGCGTTGTGAAACAGTACTCTTAGGTTTTAGGTGCAGTTTCTACCCACCCATCACCACCTAAACCCTCTTTCGCTCAGCATCTTTTACGCACCACCTCAACTGTCTCTCCCTCAGCTTGCTTTTACAACGCTTAAAGACATAAAAAGAAATAGTAAAAATAATCCCCAGAGAGCCCCTTCATGCTTACCTGCTGCCAGCCCCTGATATGGCCACCACTATACCCCCCCCCACCCTCCATTCCACCTCTCTCTTCTCTGCTTCCTCCTACCCCCTTCTCTCTCTTTCTTACCTCCCTCCCTCCCTCCCACACTCTCTCTCTCTCTCTCTCTCTCTCTCTCCTCCTTCCTATTCTCTCCTTTGTAGTAATATCTCTCCCCTCCCTCCCTCCGTCTCATCCTCTCATTTATTTTTCCCAGCGGCTCGCTTCATGTCCATACGATTTAGTATTAAAAATTATGGCTGCTTTTTCTGTATCTAGCAGAAGAGGGAAGTGAGCTGGCGACACAAATATTTACGACCACGGTGAGCTTTTGAGAGAGAGAGAGAGAGAGAGAGAGAGAGAGAGAGAGAGAGAGAGAGAATCAAAATCGCTAGAATTTCGCTAGGTAAGTAAAACTCCTGAAGTGGCTGCAAACATGAGACGTTATAATTACAAAATGTCGCTATAAATTGGTCGTCTACAAAATATCTCTAAAATTACTTTTACCTCAAGAACACCGCTAAAAACAATGGCAAAATCTATCGTTATAATACATCGGTAAAAACTGGGCGAGGCGTTAGAAATAATGCTAATATGAATACTGTATATGAACATTACCCGGTCACTAGAAACTAGATGTACTGTACTACTAAATACTATAAGTCATCAAAATCGATGTAAAAAAAAAAAATCTAAAAAAAAATTCAGAAATCGCTAAAAATTACTGCTTCTCTGAAAAAAAAAAAAAAAAAAACTCCAGAAATCGTTAAAATACTTGTCAAATCTCTAAATAATTGCTATGAAATGGATTAAACTCTGCAGAAAAAAAAAAGACGTTTATAAAATCACTCAATCGGCTATATTTTATACTACAATACTTCCTCTCACAAGATGACACTAAATTGTCGTACCGGTATTTCTAGATCCTCTACAGTTGGGGACAAAAGTCTGCCTAAATTATCACCCCCCCCCCCTCACTTTCATTCTCCTCTGCTGGCTAATATTCCTAATGTACGAGACGCACGCTATGTTTCTCTGCTCACAGATTATTCTCTTCGTCATGATGCTTCCGTAAAAGCCAATCATCCGAGACACGTACATATCCTGTGACGGCTTTGGTTATTTTCTGTTAGTTTACACGACAGCTGATTCCGTGACTACAGAAGTGGTGCGTTGGCAACACTGGTGAGAGGCCGCTGTGAGAGCCGTCAGGTGGCTGGTCACGGCTGCCAACATAACCTCTTACTCCCCACCCCTTACCCCCTCCAACACCCTAAATATTCTCCCCCCCCCTTCCCCTTCTCTCTCTCTCTCTCTCTCTCTCTCTCTCTCTCTCTCTCATTACCGTCTGAAACTTCACAAAATTACTTTGGGTAATTTTCCTCTCGCAACTGAGCCTTGTTTTTTTTTTGCAGGAAGAACACGACACGGGATTGTTGCACCCTCCCTCCCTCGTCCTTCCTCCAAAAACAACACTTAGTTACGAGAAGAACGTGATAGTAAGTTTGTTTCTGACTGGTTTTAAGTAAAGAGATGAGGTGCTGGATACACTTAGTTCTGTAAAAATAGGAGATATTTTTAATCCTTTCAGACCGATGAAGTCAATTTAGTATGCCCATACTCCGTACAGACAATTTCATTCAGAATAGGGAAGATGGTGGGGTTAAGGGAGAACACAGTCAGCCTCTACGTTCGCCTACTGTTTTAATAATGCCCGCATGTGTTTGCCAGGCCCGTGAAGGTGGTAAGGAGCGAGAATGCCTGTGCTGGAGGGAGGGAGGGAGGGAGGAAGGCATTAAGGGGGATGACCTCTATGACTCACCCTCAGCTGAATTACGTCGTCTGGCGCTGGCTTAAATAAAAGACCAGAGTTAGTGCGACCATGAGATTAATGGAGACAATATTATCATTTTCGGGCTCCTGTGACTCCCCTCAAATTTAATAAAATCGTCTGGCGTTAGGTCGCTTAAAATACTAAAAGTTTCTGGAGAGGAGAGAGTTAACAGGTTGAGGAAGGTGGTAGGGCGTAAGAATGCCTGTACTGAAGGGAAGGAGGGAAGGCGTACGAAGCAGAGCCATGAGACATTAAGGGGGATGGCCTCTACGTGTACCACCACCACCACCTCCTCAACCAACACACCATACCCTTTTACCATCACCACGGAAATCTCAACAGTCTGTTTTTCGCTGCCGCCCAGTTTATCTTAAACGGCTTAACCCTCTCACGGTCTGGACAATTCTGGCAGTGTATTCTAACTAGCGCCACGCGATTTTATTAAGCTGGGTGAGTCGAAGGAGAAGGGAAACTTAATACCAGCTATCACTATTTACTCTCTCATGGTGTGGAAAACTTCAAATATATCGTCAACGCCAGACGATTTTATTCAGAATAAAGTGAGCCACATGCGCCTTATTACTATTACGAATGCTTCTAAGTACCAATAAACCACGGCCTCCAGCGCCCTCCCATGAATTTTTTTTCATCATATTCTTGTTACCACCAGAAGATTTTACGCAGTCTGAGTGGCCTTCCTTCGTCTAAGGGCTTACCAACTGAGCTAAATCCCTTCACTACGATGACGGTTTCCTTGTTTAATCCTTATTCTTCCTACACGACTCGAATCTTTTCTGCAATCAGGAAGAATCACACTGAAGAAGTTAAGCAGTCCCTTTAGGCCCCTTCAGTCAATATGAGATGCAATCATCCAACTAGAACAAAATAGTCCAATGATGACAAGAACAGTACTCGTATAAAGGAGACATTGTAAAGAAGAGGTAAAAAGAGGGACTAACTATCAACATGTACCCTCTGAATCACACAACGTGTTTATTTCATTTCTGCTATCAGGTAATTTTATTCGAATTCAGGAGGGGCTTCACGTACTAAGGGGTTAATGAAGGCTACTAGTAACTCCTCCAGTTCGAAAAATTTCTCCTAACCACAATAATATTTTCTCAGTAAGGCGAGAAAAAAATGAAAAAGACGCCATGCCAGTGAAGGAGCTAACATGCTGAAGTGGGTAATGGAAACTTTATCTATCTCCTCCAGTTTGAAAAGTTGGCCTATCTCCTAAACTGAAAAAGAAAGTCAAAGTAGTAAAACCATAGGTTCAAAAACCCGGCGTCAGCAGATAAGAGGCCAGGACCCGTATTCAGGTCAGCTACGGAAGCTCGCTGCCATCTCTCCATCAACAGTTTTTTCTGCATATGGTACGTTTTATCTTAATGTGATGTATAAAAACCCTGCCAACATAAAGTTATATATACAACGTTGCTGCTGTGATCCCAGGCTCATCAGTATGTGAACCAGGTGGACTGGAGGCACACGTTCTCCTTCTGCAGCCCACCATCCTCCTTTCTGGGGTTAGAGAGGGAGTTGAGGGACGTTTGAATAACGGTACGGCCCAGCTCCTCAAATATACTGGTGCCACAACGTGAAGGCGTCTCTCTCCAACACCATAAACAACATAAGAGAATATTAAAGTGGTGTGTCAAATACGCCGCTTCCTAAGCCTACGAGAACATTGTCCCGGGTGTTGCATCCCTGCCTACCTGTCAAGTGATGGACACAGGTTCGATCCCTGCAGGGCAATACAAACAGCAACGCTATTCACGCACAGGAGTATGAGTGCCCAACCTTCTAACGTACCCAATGATCCCGAGTTCAATTTCTAGCAGGCAACACTAACATGCCTGTACTTACACGCACTGAATTGTGTAATTAGGGCCATTCATTCGTATTTAATGGTCCCTGCTTCAATTTCGGGGAAGGGGCAGCTGGTATATCGTGCAAGGGGTGGCTGGTACATCGTGCAAGGGGTGGCTGGTACATCGTGCAAGGGGTGGCTGGTATATCGGGAAAGGGGCAGTTATATGGTGCAAGGGGTGGCTGGTATATCGGGCAAGGGGCAGCTGGTATATCTGGCAAGGGGTAGCTGGTATATCTGGCAAGGGGCAGCTGGTATATCGAACAAGGGGCAGCTGGTATATCGGGTAAGGGGCAGCTGGTAAAATTTCATGAAAGAAATTGTGCATGCTGTGTGACTTGAGGTGCAAAACGGCAATTTCCAAGCATATTCCCCTTTCCCCCATCGCCTCCTTGCCGTGACTTGCGGCAGTTCAAGGAGCCTTTGCATCCCACACATGCACTGCCCACCTCACGACCAGCACGGAGTCTGTCTGTCTATCCTTTTTTTTAATTTTTCCTTGCTACCCCAATGACTTTATTCAGCTTCAGGGCGTTAAAAGGGAGGGAGGGAGGAAAGAAAGTTGGTTGATCAATTGACTGACTACACAGATCGAAGGAAAGAAGAGGAGGGAGGGAGGGAGAGACGGACGGAGGAAGAAAGAAAGGGAAGAAGAAAGGAGAGGAAGGAGGGAGGATATAAACCGAAAAGTAAACCTTGCATCATTTGACATTAACGTCAGACACAACGGTCAATATCAGAGCCAGACCTGTCACTCAACACAATCCCAACCACCACCTACCACACATTCTGCCGTCTATGCACTCACTGTCATTTTACTCAGTCTAACACAATACGATTTTGTCCTGCTGAGGGAAATTACGGTAAGCAAAGGAATGAAAACTATCTCTACTCTCTGGATTCACAGATACTCTCAGATGAATAAAATCGTCTGGATGTAGCCTGAATAAATACCTGTGTGTGTCCGTGGCAGTGAAAGGGTAAAATTAGAATAACATGGTGCTTAATCCTTTCAACCCCTGGCCATCTTTATTCTGTTCTTGCTAAACCAAGACGATTTTATTCAGCTTAAGGGAGAATTCTCGAGACAGAGAGGTTGGATAAGGGCCTTCATAATTCAACAAACATCTCCCGTAAGCAGAAATAAATCGTCTGGTGATGGCAAGACGATAACAAAAACACGTCATCGCTGCAAGACGCTACATCCATCACAAATTTATGTTACGTACAGTTGAGGTCAATTATTATAGTCCCGGTATTGTTAATCCTTTATCACTATTACCATTATTACCGGCAGCTTGAGGGGACTACTCTGAGTGGCTCTGAAGATTTCTTGGCGATTTATTCTGCACATTTTAACTCAAATATCTTCTATGTTGCTGAGGAAAACTATGTCGATATTAAAACATGAATAACATAAGAGGTGTTGCGGTATAATATATGAAAATAAATCGCTAAAGAATTGGCGTTCAGGAATCTCCAAAGCCACTCAGAATACGGCTTTAAGAAATTCCACTGCAAGATAAAAGGCTCACTAAACTTACTCCACTTTGATCTATGGGCTATGAAGGAAATATTGACCACTGCTGTACATTCATACTTTCAATATCATCAATCCACACACACACACACACACACACACACACAAAACCAGCAAAAGAATATCAGAGAAGCCGCAACACTTGGGCGTGCAATAACACTGATCACACCAGGCCAATTCGGCTACCATAATACCTCCACTCCTGATACACATACCAACCCCTGAAGGTACTCTCTACTAATTATCTGCAGTAAATTTCAGTCGCCTTACGATATTCTCTCAACTCCACCCTATCAGAGCTAATAATAACAGCTTCAGCTTTATGTTCGATAATTTCAACTTCCTTTCAATACCCTTTCAGCTCAATCGTCTCTGAACCAGTAATAGCAACAATTTCAACCGCATGCTCACCAATTAACCCATTCAGTATGATGACGTCTATCTTATCCTACTAATGTCACCTAGATTAATTTTATTCAGTTTATGGAAAGCCCTGATGTCGATGGAAATAATCTCCACTGTGCATACCAGTAATTATCTTTATTGTTCTTTCATACGAGTATACCAGTAATTTATTCAGCCCAGGAAACAGGGTACATCTCAAGAAAGACTTCGACAATGAAGGGTCTGGTAAAGGCTATAATAAACTCTTCACTACCAGACATCTCTTATAAACTGCATTATAAACCCTTCACTACTAAACATCCATTATAAACTGCTACATAAACCTTGCACTGCTAAACATCCATTATAAACTGCTACATAAACCCTTCACTACTAAACATTCATTACAAACTGCTACATAAACCCTTCACTACTAAACATCTCTTATAAGACTGCTTTAAATCGTCAGTTCGGTAGCGGAGAAATGATAATACGTCATCGTACGTAAAAGGGTCAAAACTCTGGCGTCCATCACACTGGCGCAGGTGTAAACAGCAGCAGTCCGGGGCCAGTCTATATAAGGATTAAAAACACCTGCAATATTTTCTCTCCCACTCACACATGGCCACACAAACACCGTCCATTCCTGGTTTCACTATTTTAAATATACCTTCTTTTTTTTTCCTACTTTACCCTTTAACTGCGGTGGTTCCTCTGATGTGAATAAAATCGTTTGGGGTTAACAGAAGAAAATTTCGTTTTTATACCCGCTAAAAGTATTAACCTAACAGCTAGTATTTTTCTATTCGCTTGTATTTATTTGTTTATTCCTGCAGTGATGTTTCCTCAGCGGAATAAAATCGTTTGACGTTAACTGGAATATAATACAAACTTCCACAACGCAACTAAGGCGTTCAGCTTATAGCGACGGAAATTTGCCAAGTTTCGGGACACGTGGATGAAATTTACCCCGGGGGGGGGGGGAAATGAACTCAACTGCATTAAAAGTTTTCTATGGCATCAAATTGAGAAGGCCAAATACATAATATGAAAAATAATAATACAATACCGTTAACAACATACAGCATTTAAAGATACAATTTATATATATATATATATATATATATATATATATATATATATATCTGCCACTGCAATTATACATTATACATGATGATTATTGTTATAATAATAATAATAATAATAATTATTATTATTATTATTATCATCATCATCATCACCACCATCACCATTATTACGTCAACCGGATTGTTTTTATTACAGAAAACTCACTATCATCGTTACCATCGTACTCTCACTGGCTCTGGCTCGCTCGTCTCAAAAAATTTATGTGGTTGACACACACACACACACACACACACACACACACACACACACAGTAAATCGAGAGATGCAAGTGTCTATTTCTAGGCGAATTCCTTACCTCATGCATGTATAAGTCCCTATACGTATGCATTTTCTCGCGCGCGCGCATGCTTTGTTTGTGTGTGTGTGTGTGTGTGTGTGTGTGTGTGTGTGTGTGTGTACCAGATCGTGTACGCATGGCTTCCGGTACATAAAGTCAAGCATGTACGTAACTGCATTGGGATCTACGTAACCATGTACGTGCGTCCGAATCCAAAGCCAGAGCCGCAACGGGTGGTCGGGACGCGGGCTGTTTGTTTCCCGCCACAGTGACGTTTGTGCGTCTCCCGAACACTATTTCTCCACATTCAATTCAACTTATTTTTCTTTTAAACGCTTGGCTGCTGATGTTTTTACTCCCACTCACTTTAATTAGTTCGGGGCTCCTTTGTGATTTAACTTTTCCTGGCTGTTTTTATTTCCCTTGTTTATTTTTTTTATTATCCTGTAGTAAATACGCACCTGATTTTTGTTTTACTTGACTTTATCTATTGTTTATTGTCCTCTTTCTTTTTCCACTAAACTCATTTTAAGTAGTTATGGCCCTTATACTTATTTTCTTTAATTATCTCATATATTACCTCTTTCTTTCTACTCTCCACATTTTGAAAGTAATTAAACTTATATTATCTACAGTACTTACTCTTAGGTTTCTATGTCAGTCTTATTTGTTTTCCTCTTCCTTTTTCTTTCCCCCATTTTATTTAATTCTGGCCGCTTTTATTAATGTCCTTTTCCTAGATGATTATTTTCCGGCAGTCCTCTGTTGCTTGTTTCCCTCTCTGCTTATCTTGTGGTTCCTTCCCAGTTTTCCTTGCTTTCTCTGATTTTCTAGCGTTCCCTTTGACAAAATCTCTCCATTTCCTCCCCTTCTCTTTCAATCTGCTCCTCCTCCTCCTTCTCCTCCTGCTCTTCCTCCCTCTAGTCGTCTTTATTAGTTTCCTTCCTGTCTCTTTCCTTATTTTTCGTTTTCTTTACTGTGAAACTCTTAGCTTTTCGTTTGTGATTTACTATCCTTTCCTTTCCACTCTTCCTGGTCTCTTAAGTTTGCTGTGTGTGTGTGTGTGTGTGTGTGTGTGTGTGTGTGTGTGTGTGTGTGTGTGTGTGTGTGTGTGTGTGTGTGTGTGTGTGTGTGTGTGTGTGTGTGTGTGTGTGTGTGTGTGTGTGTGTGTGAGAGAGAGAGAGAGAGAGAGAGAGAGAGAGAGAGAGAGAGAATAAAAAGGTAAAACAAAATAATAAAAAGAAAAATAAGCGCAAAAAGGGGGGGGGAAGGAGGAGGAGGAGGAGGAAAAAGAAGAGGAAGACGAAGAACAAAAAGAGGAAAAGATGAAGAAGAAGAAAAGGAGAAGAAGGACAAACAGGACCGACTTGGCGCCTCTCCAACAGATCCCGTGGAGGAGGGAGGAGGGGGAGGGGAAAGCGGTGGAGGAAGAGAGGAAGAGAAATACGTAAAGATACGAGAATGCAGCCAAGGGAGGCAAAAAGATATAAAGAAAGAAAGAAGGAAGGAACGGAGGGGACGCGGAAGGGGGGCAGGAGAGTGAGAAAGGAAGGAAGGAAGGAAGGAATGACGAAGGCACGGAAGGGGAGGAGAGTGAGGAAGGAAGGATGGATGGATGAACAGAGACAGAGACGGACAGATGGACAGATAGATAGATGGACGGATGGAGGGACGGATAGATAGATAGATAGATAGACAGATAGACAGACAGACAGATGGAGGGACGGATGGAAGGATGGATGGATGGATAGACAGATTGACAGATGGATGGATGAATGGATGAAAAGAAGCAAGGAAGTAAGGAAGCAAGGAACGGAGGGAGGAAGGAGGGAGCAAGTGGAAAGGGTATCATGGAAAGAAAAATGTATGAAAGACGATAAGAAGTCCAAAAAGGAATGAAAGAGGAGGAGGAGGAAATGAGACGGAAAAAAAAAAACAGTGGGGAAGAACAAAAAATATGATGGATAATTATAACCACAATATGTACCGGAGAAAGAGAACAGCCAAATGGAAGACAAAAAAGAGAAAGTAAGAGAAGACAGTGAGAGAGAAGAAAGAGGACGAACGAGAGAGAGAAAAGAATAAACTAGCTCCACCAAAGTTGCCTCATGAGAGAGAGAGAGAGAGAGAGAGAGAGAGAGAGAGAGAGAGTGTTAAATACGAAAAAGGGCCAAAGGACAATATGGAATGCAAGGAAATAAAGAAAATATAAGATAAAATGGCAAGACAGAAAACAGTATTAAATAATTCTATACGTGATACAGTGCAGGCATACGTAGACAGAGATACATATAATGACGGGCAGGAAGATTTTATATATATATATATATATATATATATATATATATATATAACAGGAGACTAACTATGAAAGAACTTTGGGTCAAGAGACAGACAGGTAGAGAAATACCGTAAACATAGAGTATATAGATAATGAAAGACAGCTAAGTAGATACAAATATATTACGTAGCAAGATAATGATACAGACATGGAGATGGATAATCACAGTGATAGATGTACAGACACAGGTAGATAGATATACCAGTAGATTACATGGACTTGACAGACAGATGGACTAACACAAAGATGGACGGACAGATAGATGAGAAAAAAAGACAGACCGCTATGTAGCAGGGTAGACAAGGTAGACAGATCGAACGATAGACAGATACGCACAAAGTTTAACAGATAAATCCAGCCAAGGGTCGATGCTATAAACATTTTTTGTGGGTTCTTTGGGTGAAAACTCTACGGCCTTTTGAACCCGCGTTTCACTACCGATAAACAAACAGCTGGGAGGAGGAACACAGGCAGGGACGGAGTAGACAGACAGACAGATAGAAAGATATTGACAGATAAACAGCCATACAATAAAAGACATTGGTGGATAAGTACTGTAAAGACACGCGCAAAATTAGATACCTATTATCGTCAAGAAATCATCATCCCTTTCACTACAATAACACATTATATTTTATTTCTATTAGAGAAAAACCACTTTTCACGGCTTTGGAAGGGCCTCTCATAGTGAAGGGCTTAAGAATTAGCGGTAGATGAATGGCTTAATCGAAATGTGAAAAAATGGCTTTAATCGAAATGTGAAAAAATGGCTGAGAGAGAGAGAGAGAGAGAGAGAGAGAGAGAGAGAGAGAGAGAGAGAGAGAGAGAGAGAGAGAGAGAGAGAGAGAGAACGACTGACTCACAGGGGAATAAAATCGTCTGGCGTCAGCTGGAACTGAGTACTAGAGTTGTCCCGATCATGACAGGGTTAAAGTCACAGAAAATGGGGTGATACTGTATATATTTAGAGATAATCGTAATCTGGAGATAGATGAATGGAGAGAGAAAAGAAGCAAAGAAGCAGAGCGACAGATAAAGGAGAGAGGTGAAGACGACTGAGCGACACTGACAGATAGATAAAAAGATTCAGACAGGTAGCCAAAGAGTGAAAGACAGACCCAGGTAAACGGACACAGGAAAACGACAGACAAAGACACAAACAAAGAAAAGACAAAAACACAAAGGCATACACAAAATGCAGGAGAGAGAGAGAGAGAGAGAGAGAGAGAGAGAGAGAGAGAGAGAGAGAGAGAGAGAGAGAGAGAGAGAGAGAGAGAGAGATCCTATTACAGTGAGTTTCTGAGAAAAGTGTGGACTCTCTCTCTCTCCTGACAAACAAACGGTGAGCAAGGAGGGGGATAATAACTGAAGTGAGACAACCCCCTCCCCCTTTCTCTCTCTCTCTCTCCTTCCTCCAATGCTTCGTATTTTCTAGCTAGTCTTTCTATTTTATTTCTTTTCTCCCTCCTGTCTTCTTCCCTCACGCCTTCACTCTCTTCTCCTCCCTGTCTTGCCTTTCACTGCTCTTCCTTCCCCTCTCTGACTGTCTTCTCCTCTTCTTTCTCCCTTCCATAATTCGTCTTCCTTCCTGCTTCCCTTTATCTTTCTCTTTTCTTTCCTTCGTCGTTGTCCTTCATTACTCGTGTCTCTTCCTGCAGTTCTTATCTTCACGTCTTACCTCTCTCTCTCTCTCTCTCTCTCTGATCAAAATATTTCTTCCCTTCTCTTTCCCTGAACCTTTCTTCTTCCTCTCTCTCTCTCTCTCTCTCTCTCTCTCTCTCTAGTCAAAATCTTTCTTCCCTTCTCTTTCCCTGTAACTTTCGTCTTCCTCCCTTACTTTATCTTCCACCTCACCCTACTTACTGTGTATTTAGTCCCACCTTCCAATCTCTCCTTCCTTCTCTTTGTCTTCCTCCTCCTCCACAATCGGTTATCCATTCCTCCTCCTCTTCCCTTCGTTTCTCTCTCACCCTCCTTTTCTCCATTTTTCTTCCTCCTTCTCTTCCCCCATATCTTATTCATTTTTGCTATTCCTCCCTCCATTTTCTATCTATATTTTGTCTCCTCCTCCTCCTCCTCCACTTTTATCTCTTATCCATTTTTGCTCCACCCTATTTTATATATCTTCTTTCCCTTTTATTTATCCCTTTCTCCCATCTCATCTGCTCCTTCTCGTCCTCCCCCCTTTCTTCCATCCCTTTATCTCTTCCTTTTCGTCCAACTCATATTCTTTTCTCGTTTTCTATTAAGTCCCTTTTATTTTCCTCAATCCCTCCGCTTGACTCTCCCTTTGTACCTATCTTCCTCTCCCTCTCCCTTTCTACCCATCTTTCTTTCTTTCCCTTCATGCCTACCTTCCTCTTTTCCTTTCTGTTTTCCTCTTGTTCTTCCTATCTGCCTATGTTCCTCTCTCTCTTCCTTTATACATATCTTTCTCTTTCACTCCCTTTCTACCTATGTTTCTCATTTTTCTCTCCCTATCTATATTTCACCGATTTCCTTCTCCCTCCTGGTCTGTCTTTTACCTCCATCCATTATTATTTCTTTAATTTCTTTCCTCTCTCTCAATTTTGCTCCTTTCCTCCTCCTTCCCTCCCTATTTTGTTCTCCTTTCTCCCCCTACCTTCCACTTTCTTTATCCTCTCCTCCATTAGCCAGTCTTTATGCTTGCCTTCCTTCTACCTCAATCATTTCCGTCCTCTGCCTCTTTCCTTGTTTATCGTTCTTCCGACCTTCTCTCTCTCTCTCTCTCTCTCTTACAAAGTCTACCTCGCTCCATCCCTCTATTTTCTTATACTCTCCACTTCTTCCATGTCTTCTTATCCCTCCCTGTTCCCCTTCCTCAGCCCTTCACTCTAGCCCTCCCTTCCTCCACCTTTCCTTCCCATCCCATTATCCTTACCTCCTTTCCTCCCTTGTTTCCTCTTGTCTCCCTACCTCTATCTGTTTACCAGTGTGGGTGTCATAGGGAAGACCTCCCCAGCACCCCCCCCCTCTCTCTCTCTCACACACACACACACACACACACATTCTTCCCTTTACATGCTTAATTCTCTTCCATTCATCTCTTTCGCCCTTCCGGTTCAGTCAAAGATTCCACCTCTCTCTGTCTGTCTGTCTGTGTCTGTCTCTCTCAGTCTCCTAGGCAACATTAACTGTACTATAACCAGACTGGAGTGAACTCTATTTTTGGGACTCTCTCTCTCTCTCTCTATGTCCCCTAAGCTATATTAATTAACTGTACTATTGCCTGAATGGAATGAATCCTATTTTTAGGACTCTCTCTCTCTCTCTCTCTCTCTCTCTCTCTCTCTCTCTCTCTCTCTCTCTCTCTCTCTCTCTCTCTCTCTCACTGCAAGCTTGGATTATCTTGTTTTCGCCTTCCAACGTTTTTCTTTGCCATGTTTAACCTCTCTCTCTCTCTCTCTCTCCACAAGTTCAAGTATTTCTCTCTGTTCCTTACACCTTATTAACTTCCCTCTTCTTTACATAATTATTTTCACCTTTGCATCCTCAGTGTACAAGGTCACTTTTCCCTTGCTCACCTTTCCACATTCAATCAGGGGCCAACTTCTCCCTTAAAGTACACATTTTTTACTCTCCCTGGACACCTGTTTTCAATATTCTCCCTATCACCCGTCCAAGCCATTTAATCTTTTATATCATCACTACGTAAAGGCCACATTCCAATTATATGTACCATATCTATCAAATACACGATTCTCACTCTTAAATACCCCATGCATACAGTCCATACATCGTTCTGGGATCTATACTGCATGGCAATTAATATTCACCCTTACGGTCTGACTGCACTGGGTCTATTTTCTCCTATAACCATTATTTAAAGTTACTAAAGTAATTTTCATTATTAGACGAGGGGGGCATAGAGTCGATTTTGGCTCCGGGAGTGTCCAAATGGCAAGCAAACTCCATTTCCGATCTTATTTCAGGGGTAACTTGGGTTTATTTTTGCCTCCATGCGAGCTATATCAGGGTAAATTAAATCCCAGTGAAGTATTATTGGACAGAATGAAGATTGAGAGAGAGAGAGAGAGAGAGAGAGAGAGAGAACAGGGATAAAGGTAGTTAAAAGACGTACAAAGGAGGATTATAGAAGCAATACTGTGAGAACAAAGGACGCTGGGAAGAAGGAAACAGGAAAAAGTAAATAAAAAATGAAGGAAGGAAGGAAGATATGTAGACGAGAAGGAAGGAAGGGACGGAGGGAGGGAGAGAGGAAGGAAAAACGGAATAACGGAAGTAAAAAAGGGACAACAGAAAGAAGTAAAAAAAGAATAACGGAAGGCAGGAAGGAAAGAGCTTCAGAAATGTTAGGAAATAAGGAAAAATAAGTGAAAATAAATCCACGATGAAAGATGGAAAGCAAGGAAGAAGGCAGGAGAAGAGATAGGAGGGAAAGATAGAAGGGAAGGTAGGGCAGAGTTGTAAAATACGCAGATATACCGGTAAGTCTCTCTCTCTCTCTCTCTTTCGACCTTGGATGACCTTCCCTATAGTGTACCATGGAGAGAGAGAGAGGAAACAGAAAGATGAGGAGAGAGAGAGAGAGAGAGAGAGAGAAACCGAAAGAAGAGGACAGAGAAAAGGAAACTGAGAGGAAAGAAGGGGGAGAAAGAAACAGAGAGGAAAGGAGAAAAAGAAGGAAACAGAGAGGAGAGGAGAGGAGAGGGAGAAGGAACGGAGAGGAGAGGGGAAATATTAAAATAGAAAGAGGGAAGGAGGGAATATGAGTGGAGTCATGAAAGGAAGACAGGGAGAGAGAAGAGGGGGAGAATGAAGGAGAAGAAAGGAATGGCTGAAAGTTAGATGAAGGGGAGAGTGAAATGGTTTAGGAGTGAAAGGTGTGAAAGAAGGGAGGTAATGAGGAAATGGAAGGGGAGAAGGCACCAGATAGAGAAGGCAGTAAGAGATGAGGAAAGTGAAAAGGAGGGGAAAAAGAGTGGAAGGGCGAAAGTGAAAGAGGAGGAGAGAGAGATAAATTCAGAAAAGAATGAAGAGAAAAGTAAGTGGGAACAGTTAAGTGAAAGAGAAGATAAGAATGAAGGAAAGTGAAAAGGAAATCAGAAAGAGGACGAAAGTTAAAGAGAAGGATGAGAAAGGAAAGAGGGGAAGGGAATGAAGGGAAGGAAGAGAGAGGAGAGAGGGGAAGGGAATGAAGGAATGGAAGAGAGAGGGTAGGGGAAAAGGGAATGAAGGGAAGGAGGAGGGAGGATTAGGGAATGAAGGAACGGAAGAGAGAAGAGAAAGGGAAGGGAATGAAGGGAAGGAAAAGAGAGGAGAGAGGAAGGAAATGAAGGGATGGAATAAAAAGAGAAAAAAGAGAGGACAAAAGAAGAAAGGAAGAGAAAGATCAAAGCGAAACAGAAGAAATGGAATGCATAGAGAGGAGGATGTGGAAGATAAGAGAAGAGAAAGGAGAGAGAGCAGATGTGAAAGAAAATGAAGAGCAAGGAGGAAGTGAGAATCGAAGAGAAGCAGAAGGAAAAGAAAGGAGTGGACAGAAGTGAAAGAGAAGGAAGATTAAGAGAATAAGTGTGTGTGTGTGTGTGTGTGTGTGTGTGTGTGTGTGTGTGTGTGTGTGTGAGAGAGAGAGAGAGAGAGAGAGAGAGAGAGAGAGAGAGAGAGAGAGAGAGAGAGAGAGAGAGAGAGAGAGAGAGAGAGAGAGAGAGAGAGAGAGAGAGAGAGAGAGAGAGAGAGAGAGAAGGGAAATGTGAAAAAGAAGGAAAAAGAAAGAGAAGAAAGCAGAAAACAAAGAAGAGAAATGTGAGAGGAGGAAAGCGGAAGGAGGTAAAAGGAGGAAGACGAGGAAAGGGGGCTACACAGACAAAGACGTCAAAGGGAGGAAGAAGTGAGGAAGGAGAGAGAGAGGGATGCAAGAAAAAGAAGAAAGAGAAAGAGAAAGCAAAAGAGGAAAGAGACTAAAAAGAAAGAGGGCGTAAGAGGGAAAAAAAAAAGAAGGAAAAATGGAAGAAAAGAAAGAACGTACAAAGAAAACAAAATACAAAAAGAAGGTATGGTAAAAAAGCGATGTAGAAGAGGAATATGATATAACAAAAATAAACAGAACTGAGGAAGGACGCAAGAGGAAGAAACGAGAAGGAAAAAGGACAAAGGACGAAGGGGATAGGGGAAAACAAGGAACAGAGGGAAGCAGAAATGAAATACAGACGGAGGAGGAAGTAAAAATGAATAAAGTATGAGAAGTATAAGGACGAAGGAGCAAAACACGTGCTGAGAATTACCTTTATTAATCACTCAGTTAATTAACACATCACACGAGGCCGGCAGGGCGGGAGGTGGGGGAAAGAGGGAGAAGGAAGGAAGGAAGGATGGAAGGAAAGACGGAGGGAGAGGGCCAAGAATACGGAAGGAAGAAATGAAAAAGGGAAGAATGGAGGCATGAAGGAGGGAAAGATAATGAAGGGGAGTGATGGAAGAATCGAGGGAGGGAGAGGGCCAATGAGAAAGAGGAAAGGGTAGAGGAAGGGAGAGAGGGAAAGATGGAGTGAGGAAGAATGAGAAGGATGGATGGAAGGAGAAGGAAGCATAAATAATGGGAAGGGCGGGAGAGAGAAGGATGGGAGCGAGGGGGAGCGAGGGGACAGACTGGAGGGCAGGGAGTGGGAGGGTGGGAGAATGAGGGAGGGAAGAATTATGAGTTGAGTCGAGAAAGGAAGGTAGGGAGGGATGAGGGAGAGGATGAAAGAGAAGAAACGAATGACTGAGAGTAAGGAGATGACGGGATGGGAGAAAAATGATAATAATGGGAAAAAAGAGAGGGAGTGAGAGGAGAGGGAAAACGAGAATGAAAAAGACAGTAACAGTGGGAGGGAGAGACGGAGGGAGGGAGTGGTGGGAAAGAAAGTGAGTGTTAGGCGAGAGAAGGAGGGATGGAGTGAGGGAGAGATGTAGTGGCAGTAATGGAGGTAGGAGGATGAAAGGGACTGTGTGTGTGTGTGTGTGTGTGTGTGTGTGTGTGTGTGTGTGTGTGTGTGTGTGTGTGTGTGTGTGTGTGTGTGTGTGTGTGTGTGTGTGTGTGTGTGTGAGAGAGAGAGAGAGAGAGAGAGAGAGAGAGAGAGAGAGAGAGAGAGAGAGAGAGAGAGAGAGAGAGAGAGAGAGGACGAACTGAGGAAGAGAAGGAGGAAAAAGGAAGTAAGCAGGATGTGTGGAAAAGAAGGCATGGGAAGGAAGAATGGTATGAAAGACAAGGAAGTGGGAAGAAGGAATGAGGAGAAAAGGAGAATGGGAATAAAAAATAAAGCAGGGTGACGAAAGGTGGGGGAAGGAAGCAGATGAGGGAAGGGAAGGGGAGGAAGGAAGGAAGGAGGAAGGAGGAGTGACAGAGAGAGACCGACTGGGAAGGAAAGAAGAGGAGGAGGAGTGAGGGAGAAGAAGACTAGACAGAAAAAAGATGCCAAAAGGAGGATGGAGAAACGAGAGGAAAAAATAATGGAGAAAAACTGGGGAGAGAAGGAGAGTGAGGAGGGAAGGAGGAAAGTACGTAAAGGAATGATAAGGTACACAGGCTGGGAATACACCACCACCACTGCCACTACCACCACCACCACCACATTTGCATTATTACACCACCACACCCGCCTCAACACACTTGCACCATAACAACACTCCCACTTCACCTGCATCACCATAACACCACAACTTCCTTACCACACCATCACAACTCCTTCAACAGACACCACCACACTTGTCTCACCACATCACCACCACCATGACCAAACCACCACAGCACCCTTAAATTACCACTACACCACTCATACCACACTAACACACCTCCCTCTCCACACATCCTCCTCCATACCACCGACCCCACCACACCTCCCTCCCAACTCACCACCACCCTCATCATACGACCACACTTCCATCCCCACACCAGCACCCACACCACACATTAATGCCTCCCTCATCACACGACCACATTTCCCTCTTTACACCACCACTACCACTTCGTTACCCGCATCACACTGTCACACCATCACACCCCACCACACCACCACGCTAACACATCACACTACAGCTTCACCCCACACCACCACACCTTGCACCTCACACCAGCACTCCCAGTTCTTTACCACTTCCACTTTAAAATCCTCGCCAGCCTAAGATTACTTTCTTTCAACAGCTTACATTTCTTTCCAACGAATATACCAGTCTCTCTCTTTCTCCCTCTTTCACACACACACACACACACACACACACATCTCAGGGGAACGCCATCATTACACGTATATATTTTTAAGCTAAATAATATTACCGGTACGCTCGTGCAACCGACAAGAGAGAGAGAGAGAGAGAAAGCAGGGTATGTGGGAGTCCAAAGTATACTTGTAAGTCTCCGGCAGGGCTTCTCGCAATGCCCTCCCCCACCCCCTCAGATCCTCCTCTCTTCTTTCACTTCAAACTTCCCATTCCATTCTCTCTCTCTCTCTCTCTCTCTCTTACTGCAGGTTTTCTAAAGAGTTCCCTTAAATGTTGCACTACTCCTTCCTTCCATGTTCCTTACTTATCTCTTTCTTTCCTGTTTCCTTCCAGTTCCGTATTTCTCTTTCTCATTTCCACTTTCTTTTGGGCCATTTCCCCTTTTGCTTCTTTTTTTTCTTTCTTCTGCCATTCGTCCTATAATTTGTTTTTCTCTCCATTTCTTAATTTTCTTTTATCCTTTAACACTTAATTTCGGAGACAACTTACAAGGAACAGGACGCTTTGTAACATCTGCACTTTAGCGACTCATTTTGCGTATTTCGCCTATGCATTCGTCTGTACCCTACTTATAACCGTTTAATTAGGACCCAGCTTGCATCAGTAATATACCAAAGCATGTTGTATTGTCAGGTGTTGAATAAATCGCTATGGAAGAGGTGTTACGAGACTTCCAAAAGCCTTTACTGTTTACTCTCTCTCTCTCTCTCCTACTTATTTCACTTCTTCCCTCTCTCCAATGTTCTTCCAGCATTATCTCTCCTTTTTTCTCTCCAAATTTTCCTTCATCCAAGTTACCACCAGTTCTCTTGAGTTATTCCTTCCTTCCACTTCCTATGTTTATTCTTCTAACTCCTTCGTGCGCTCTCCTCCCCCCCCTTGTGCGCTCTCATTATGGTCTCCCTCTCCATCTGTTACCTTTATGCCTTCCTCCCTTCTCTCTCTCTCTCTCTATTTGAATCTATATTTCATTAACCTCTTTCTCTTCACTCCTCTATCTCCGTTTTCATCTCCCCATCTCTCTCTCTCTCTCTCTCTCTCTCTCACACACACACACACACACACACACACACACACACACACACACACACACACACACACACACATCCTGGCTCATGCTCGAGCTATTAAGTTTTCATCACCTGTGTCATTTCCCTCTTTCTCCTCCATTCTCTTCATCTCCGTTCTTGTCTGCTCTCTCTCTCTCTCTCTCCCCTATCCCTTCTTGTTATCATTTTTCTTTTTCCTCCTCCTCCTCCTCTCCCTCTTTGCTCCCACACATTCTCCTATTTCCCCTCTCTTTTGCCTCTTTCCTTCTACAGCCAGTCTTCTTTTAATACTTTTTCACAAGACAAAACAAAACTAACAAATGTGAAGGTAAGCACGCTCTACTCTCACTTACCTTGCCCCTCAGGTAAAAAAAAAAAAAAAAAAAAAGGTTCCGGTATACTTAATCATTACTTTAAATGGCGTCTTACAGTCTGTTACTTCTTAACCGTTTCAGTACACAAGTATTTTTCGTTGTACTCTTGCTCCATCTCGACGATTATATTTTATTCAAGAATGTCTATCGTATGGAAGCGGTAAATCCTTTGAACTCGAACTCAAAGTCTCTCTTAATTCAAATAAGATCATGTTTTCAGCTAGCAACGCCTCTCTTACTCTGAACAAAGTCGTCGGGAGATAGCAAGATTAAGCTACAACAACGTCCTCGAATTAAAGCTGGGACATCTGGTTATGACAAAGTTTAAAAAAAAAAAAAAAAAAAAAAAAAAAAAAAAAAAAAATCCACTGAACGCTTTGCCACACAAGCCTTCCACTTCGTTAGGTGAAATAGAAAGTAGGAAGAACTGAACACAGAAGACGTCATCACGCTGCCAAAGTTAAACAAGGGACTATAGTCAGTCTGTTTTCAGCTAACGGAGCAGGATCACCCTCACGTGTTGAATTCTATGTCGTCATCATTCATTCATTCATTGCCAGACGCCATGTATCCCAAACGGGGTGGCCAAGGGCTTAGAGTTAATTGTTTTACAGGGAGGGGCACTAATCCTCCACCAACCCCACTTGACACGTAGGGAGAACGTTATGCCAACAGCATCTGGTGTTCCCAGGCGGTCACCCATCCAAGTACTAACTTGGTAAGCTGCTGTACTCACGCAGTTGCAAGCGCTGGTTCGAATCCTCGCAATTCTATGTCGTTGTTACATTAAATTCAATCAGTCTTAGTTAAGAAGGAGAAATGAATCTCCTTTGCTAGTACTCTGATCAATCTGTATATCACCCAGCTTCAGGAGGTTGAAAAACTTTGTCAGGTTAAACACACTGCAGTAAAACACTGTCACCCATACTCACAGAACTCCGCTTATACACAAGGCTTACCTGGAAGAGAAAGAAGAAAAATTAATATCCCATACACTTACAGCAAAGAAACCAATAAATAAAATCAATAATTCAGTCACATGGATTACTTGAAAAGATGATAATTATTAACACCAAATATTATTATTATTATTATTATTATTATATTACTGGAATACAAAGAATATTTCTTTTAAATTAATATTTATCAACTGTGACAGTCAGTTCCATAGTACCCCTTGCAAGGTGTATTATGACAGTCCTCTGTTTACCACAAAGCATTATTATACCGTTCATTACCGAACCTAAAACCGGACCGGTAGTATATCGTTCACCATTCTCTCTGACAGGTCCTCAGACAGGTTCATATGGTATCACTACTTCAAACGTATCGATGTCTTATGGTAATTTTTTAAAGCCTATACAGTGTAACTGACAATGCATATTTTGTCAGCAATTAAACCATTAAAGATGCAACAATCATTTTCACAGGGTGTACTCTCATGTCCCCTCAAAAAAAAAAAAAAAAAAAAGGCTCATCCCACTCATTTCTATGTTCCCCACACCCACTTCTATTCCCTCACCCCCGACACTTTCCCTCGACGTCACAGCACTCACGCCACTAATCCTATAACCCACCAATCCTATACTTTCCTAACCCAGCCCCATCGAACGCCACCATTTCAGCCCATCCCACTCACTCCTTTGCTCAGTACGCCCATGTCTTTACCCCTCCATGACGCAAGGCACGCCATATGGTCGACGAACGCACTGGTTTTAACAGAGTCATAATGTACAAAGTATCACTATTACATTCTCATACAGCCAAATTGTGTCGATATTATATACTGACAGGAAAAAATCTTATCACCTTATCTTTGATGTGATTATATTAATCACTGTATCCACCACTGTTATAGTGTAGCTAAGCCACATTGTCATCATAAAAGCCATGCGTACAATATGAAGCAGAATTTACAATGCAATACCATAATAATAAACATATGACATCTTTGATAACTTTACTCACCCCTATAGTATTTGAAGAGAGTAAAAAAAAATATATATATATATTTTATTTACCAGTCAGGCATGTAAATGAGACATTGCTGGCTCGAAGGCCGTTCCAGTATAGCTAACCGTCCTGTGCTATGCCCTGTCCCCTTTGTGTCCTTATATCTACAGCAATTCCAGAGGCAGTGAACTAGTACTCAAGTACTGTGTATTTCTGAGGGTATGTAAGTATGTATGCATGTGATGTTTTGCCCTGTCCCTCTGTGTCATATTTACGATTATTCCGGCCCGACGCAGGCACAGGTAAACTAGTGCTCTTCTGTTATGTATTGCGTGTAAGTTTGCTCCGCACCCCTCAACACACCCCTCATTAGGCTTGAACCCCATCCTTCAAAACAGTACAGTGACTCAGTGAAAGTGAATAATACAGTGACGAACACCAAACATCTGGCCTTCCCTCTGGGTGAGGCAAAATTAAATAAAATACTTTAATAAATGAATAAATATATAATGAATAATAATAATAACAATAACAAAAGCCTTTTCAATAATAATAATAATAATAATAATAATAATAATAATAATAATAAAGGTAATAATAATAATGACTAATAATAATAAAAATAATAATAATAATAATAATAATAATAACAGCAACAACAGTAACACTAACAGTAGCAGTAACAAAAATAAAAGCAGTGTAACCCAGTAACAGGCGTTCAGTAAACAGAATTAATTTTATCGTCATGCCAGTCTTTAATTTCGCACTACATGACCTGGATGCTAAAAATAAAATCAGCACTAATGGAAATGATATGCATCTTATTTGTGTCTATCATCAACATCGGCAACACAACACGGCAGAATTAAATGAGGAGCGCTGTGGGGCGGGGGGGTTAGGGGAAGGTAAGGAAGCACGGGAGAAGGGGAATAAGAAAGGGAGGTGGGGAGAAGGGGAGCGGGATGGAGAAAGGGAGCGGAGAAGGAACCTGGAGAGAAAAAAGTGAGCTGGGGTGAAATGATGGGCATATATAGATAGACAGATAGATAGATATAGATAGATGGACAGACAGATAGATATAGAGACAGATGGACAGACAGATAGATATAGAGACAGATGGATATACAGACTGATACTATATACAGGATGGTCCATATATAGCACTCCTATTCTATTCTGACGGACAATTTCTCGTGTGTTGCTAGGACGGCTGAATCAGCATTATTAATGTCTATCCTGCACATTTTATTCACTCCATCTCCCACTGCCACACACACACACTCCAGCAGATTGATCCGTTCCCGCAACACGCAATGTACCATCAAGCGATCGACTGGTGCGCTAATTATGGATCAAACCCTGTGTGTGTGTGTGTGTGTGTGTGTGTGTGTGTGTGTGTGTGTGTGTGTGTGTGTGTGTGTGTGTGTGTGCATATTATATATATATATATATATATATATATATATATATATATATATATATATATGGATATATATATATATATGTCACTTACTTATAAATGCAATAAAAATGAGAAAAGGATGAAACTAGAAGAAAAAGGAAACGTACCGGTAGGTGTGAAGGTTGAGGAGCACGTTTACCTCGTTGATGATGAGGGTATTGAGTATATAGTGAATCATCTTCATGTCTCTGTCCATACCAGTGCAGCTCTTATATCCTACTCACTCTGTTCATCATCTTCCCCCCCCCACTCATAATACATAAATATATACACACACACAATATATATATATATATATATATATATATATATATATATATATATATATATATATATATATATATATATATATATATATATATATATATATATATATATATATATATATATATATATATATATATATATATATATATATATATATATATATATATATATATATATATATATATATATATATATATATATATATATATACTGTATATATATATATATATATATATATATATATATATATATATATATATATATATATATATATATATATACATACTGTATATATATATACTGTATATATATATATATATATATATATATATATATATATATATATATATATATACATACTGTATATATATATACAGTATATATACATACTGTATATATATATATATATATATATATATATATATATATATATATATATATATATATACTCCCTTTTTCTGTTCACCTCATTCCTTCGTTCCTCCTATCTTTATCTCTTTAACTATCCTCCCTCCCCCCTCACCCCCCCTCTCTCTCTCTCTCTCTTTCGAAGGAAGATGGTAAGCTGCTCATATCTTGAAAGGTGTTGGTAGGCCTGCCTGTCTTTCGTTTCTCAGTTCTGCCAACACTTGATAAGTTTTTCCCGCTCCTCTCTCTCTCTCTCTCTCTTTCTCTCCTTACTTACTTAGCAACCCTTCTATCTACCTATATATCTACCTACGTATCTTTTGCCAGACGTCTGAATCCCGTAATGGGTGGCCAAACAAATCGCTTCCACGTCATTGTCCTCTGCCATCTGACTGAACTACCTCCACCTCACACCCCCCTCTATTATATCTCTTCACTCCATCGTCAGTCTGTATTGAATGATGAGTAATGCTCCCTGCAGGCCTGTTTATACAATTTTCTCTCTGATCCAGTACTACTACATAATTCCAATCCCCCCTCCGTCTAATGAACAGATATAGCCTAGTTAAGCAAGTATAAGGTTATGGTGGTGCTGGAGAAGGACGCCTTCACGAGGTGGCGCCGATAGAACCGGCTGATGGAACTGCCTGGTTATACAAGCATCCCTCAACTCCCGCCCGATCCCCCGAAATGTGGAAGGTGGATTGCAGGAGACAGTAATTGAGCCTGCAGTTCAAATTTGGATGAACCTAGGAGTGCGGCTGGCACCACTACCGTACTGGCGTTGCCCAAGTGATGTGGCAAGGATATAAGGCTTGTATTCTCCCCCCCCCCCCGGCTTTGGAGCTTTGTTAACATATTTTCCTCATGAGCGATTTGTTTTGCTTAATACCCAGTAACCCTTTTGTCGTCAGAACAGCTCTAATATTCCTGTCAACTCCAATCGATTTTATTTACCTGTGTGGGTTATAAAACCATTAACCTCCTGTAACCCTCTCACGGTCGAAACAACTAAAGTATTCCATGTCAGGTAACACAATGCGATATTACCGTATCCACCAGAGTGCGACATAAGAGCCTAAGTGTTAAGGTGTAAAAGGCTAAATGAATCGCTGAGGGAGTGGTGTTACGAAATCTGCCAAGCCCACGTCAGTACTGCCTTACGTCATGGATCTGGAACGATGATTATTACATCGTTGTCAAATCAATTGCACCGCCTAATTCCTGATAATGTACGGCAATTAACCCAATCATTAGGATTTATGCCTCATTAATTATTAGTATCTCAGGGTAAACTACACACACACACACACACACACACACACACACACACAAAACATCGGACTGAAATGGTTAACTGACTTTACGTGTGGCATTCTTTCTCCTCTGATTCAAGTCCCTACAGACCAAATATTTCCCCCTATTCCTGGAGAACACGAGAAGCAGGGTTAGGATGATGATTTCCCATTCCCCCCCACGCTCTCTCTCTCTCTCTCTCTCTCTCTCTCTCTCTCTCTCTCTCTCTCTCTCTCTCTCTCTCTCCATTCTCAAGTGGTTCCATAATTTGTCATTCACTTTTCTTTCTCCCCATCCTCTTTATCCCCATTTTCATTTCCCTCCACCTCTCTCTCTCTCTCTCTCTCTCTCTCTCTCTATTCTCACGTGGTTCCATAATTTCATTCACTTTTCTTTCTTCCCATCCTCTTTATCTTCATTTTCATCTCCCCCACCTCTCTCTCTCTCTCTCCATTTTCAGGTGGTTCCATAATTTGTCATTCACTTTTCTTCACCTTTCTTTCTCCCCATCCTCTTTATCTCCATTTTCATTTCCCTCCACCTCTCTCTCTCTCTCATGCTGGTACACCTACTCGTCCCCAGGGCTACCAACACGGGCTGATAAATAATTCTGGTGACATCATTTCCTTTAAAAATCAATCTCATTAACGAGCCGCGCGCGCGCGCACACACACACACACACACACACACACACACACACACACACACACAAATACACACACACACAGTCTCTCTCTCTGGTTCTATATGCGAGTCGTTTACTTTGTCATCTCTCGTTTCAGCTCTTTCTCATCTATCCTCTTTATCGTCGTTCTCACTTCTCACCTGCCTCCCTCACCCCCCTCCTCTCTCTCTCTCTCTCTCTCTCTCTCTCATAACTGCCTCGCTCCTCCTCGTCTTCTTTCCAATCACCTCCCTCCTCGACCTCTTTCACTTCTTTCCTCCTGACTTCACCTCTTTCTTCGCTCCCTCTTCCTTCCCCTCATCCTCTCGTTATTCCTTTTTCTCTTTCTCCCTTATCTCCCTCCATCGTTCCTTTTTACCTCTCTCTCTCTCTCTCTCTCTTTCTATCTTTATTTTTTACGTCTTTCTTCTCCCCCACTTTCTTTCTCTCCCTTTCTGGTTTTCCCTTTTCCTTGGTTTCCTTTCTTCCCTCGATCTTTTCTTCTGCGCCTCTTCCTCCCCTATACTCATTTTTCTTTCCTCTCCTCGTTTCGTCTTGTTTTCATCCTCTTTCTCTCCTCTCCTCCACTTTTCCTCCCTTTTTCTGATACTCCTCTTCATCTTTGTTTCTTCTCCCTTCTTACATTTCCGTCATGTCTCCGATTTTCTTTCTCTCCTCTCCCTTTCCTCTCTCTTACTTTACATTCATATATTCTCTTTTTTCCTCCTTCCTCTCCTCCCTCCATATTTCCTTCTTCCCTCCTTTCTTATAATCGCATTCACTCTCGACACTTTCTCCATCTCCTTCTTTCTATTTTCCCTTCTCTCATATCTTCACCTTCATTCTCTCACCGTCTCATCTATCTTTTCCTCCCCTCGTGTCACCTTCCTTATCTCTGATCACCTCATCTCCTCTCTTTGCATTCCTCCTCTCCTCTCTGTTCCTATACCCTCTTTCCTCCTCTCCTCTGAAGACCTTATCTCTTCCCCTCTCTTCACCTTCCTCCAATTCTGTAATCACCTCACCTATTCTCTCTTTTTCTCATCTTCTCTTTTCAGCTTCCCCACCTCCATCATCTCACCCTGCTTCTCGCCTCCTCTCTTGTTCACCTTTCCAGCCTTCCTTCCTCCATGTATTGTTTCTCTCCTCCTCTCTACCTTACCCTTCCCCATCTTCTCAACTCCTCCTGTGCTCTGCTCTGCTCTGCTCTCCTCCTCCCTCTCCTCCGCGTATTGAGTGAGTGTGGAGTGGGTGTCCAGTGCCCTTCCCATTACAATGTCTCATGGTTCCCTCCCCTCCCACACATCCCTTCCCCTCCCCTCCCTCACATCCCTTCCCCTCCCCTCCCTCACATCCCTTCCCCTCCCCTCCCTCACATCCCTTCCCCTCCCCTCCCTCACATCCCTTCCCTTCCCCTCCCTCACATCCCTTCCCCTCCCCTCCCGCACATCCCTTCCCCTCTCCTCCCTCACATCCCTTCCCCTCTCCTCCCTCACATCCCTTCCCTTCCCCTCCCTCACATCCCTTCCCCTCCCCTCCCTCACATCCCTTCCCCTCTCCTCCCTCACATCCCTTCCCCTCTCCTCCCTCACATCCCTTCCCCTCACCTCTCACATTCCTTCCCCTCACCTCTCTCACACCTCTTCCCTTCCCCTGCCTCACATCCCTTCCCCTCCCCTTCCTCACATCCCTTCCCTTCCCCTCCCTCACTTCCCTCCCTTCCCTTCCCTCACATCCCTTCCCCTCTCCTCCCTCACATCCCTTCCCCTCACCTCTCTCACATCCTTCCCTTCCCCTCCCTCACATCCCTTCCCTTCCCCTCCCCTCCCTCACATCCCTTCCCTTCCCCTCCCTCACTTCCCTCCCCTCCCCTCCCTCACATCCCTTCCCTTCCCCTCCCTCACTTCCCTCCCCTCCCCTCCCTCACATCCCTTCCCTTCCCCTCCCTCACTTCCCTTCCCCTCCCCTCCCTTACATTCCTTACCTTCCCCTCCCTCACTTCCCTTACCTTCCCCTCCCTTACATCCCTTACCTTCCCCTCCCTCACATCCCTTACCTTCCCCTCCCTCACATCCCTTCCCCTCCCCTCCCTCACTCCCCTCCCCTCCGCTCTCCTCCCCTCGCCTCATTTCCACTCCTCTCCCCTCTCTTCCCCATTCCACCACTTTCTCAACTTCTTTCTCCTCTCTTATCGATCCACTCTTCTCTTCAGGTCCCTCCTCTCTTCTACTCTGCTCTCATTTCTTCTCTCCCCTCCATTCCCCACATCATTCCCTCACCTTCTCTCCTTCCTCTCCTCTCACTTCCCCCTCTCCTCCTCCCTCCTGTTTAACTCATCCCTTTACCTTCTCCCTCCGTCTCTTCGATTGCCTCTGCTCTCGGTTCTCCTTCCTCTCTTCCTGTTTTTCCCATCACCTCTCCTGCCTTCCTCGCCTCCTTTCCTTCCCTCCTCCCTCTGCTCCTTCCTGCTCTCCTCCAGTTTCCTCCTTCCCTAGCCTACACTACTTCTCCTCCACCTCCCACCACCTCTCCCTTTATCTCCTCTTCGTCTTCTTTTCTTCTCCTTTCCTCCCTCCCTTCTTTGCCTCCTCTGTTATGATATCTCCTTTCTTCTGTTCTTCTCTCCCTCCTGTCCTGTCCTCTCATTCTCCTTTTCTCTGCTCTCCTCTCCATCTCCTCTCTCCTTCTAAATCCCTTCTCCTCTCCTCTCCTTCCACCTCTCCTCTCCTTTCCTCTCCTCCGTATTCAGGTAGTGTTGAGAGGGTGTTCAGCGCTTCCTCATTACACTGTCCCCGTGGGGTCGCGCTGGAGGAGGGGAAAGAATGAAGGAGAGAGAGAGAGAGAGAGAGAGAGAGAGAGAGAGTTATGACAAGGAGGAATAACGCAGGAGGCAGTAAAGAAGATGGAAAGTGACGATTTACATAAGAAGGTGGAAGACTATCCAAAAACTGACACCACGGAAAATGCTGCAGATAATAATAAAAGTTTCCCGTGACATATCTAGTTTTCTATGGTCCTATAAAAAAGATGAATATTAATTTCTATGATACAAATAATAACAATAATGATGATGATGATGATGGTGATACTACTACTACTACTTCTACTACTACTAATAATAATAGCAATAATAATAACTAACAATCCTCCTCCTCCTCCTCCACATCATCATCATCATATCATCATCATCATCATCATCAATCATCATCATCATCATAATAATAATAAAATAACAACAACAACAACAACAACAAGGAGCTCTCAGTGAATGCAACACCCGTGCCCACGAACTAGTCTAAGACAAGAATATTTTTTACTCTTCCCTGTGACCTTCAACCTCAACCGATTGCTTTCAAAATCAATTAAGTTCACTCTTGCCTGACCCTTAACCCTTTCACCAATACTGGTCTAAACCGCATGAAAATTGTTATATATCACCTTTTTCTGTCTCACTGTTCTCAAAATCAACTCTTCATCTTCGCCTGACCTTCAGTCCGTCCACTGAGTTTGGTCAAAATTGAATCAAAATTGCTTCAGTTATTGGACCAAATATTTGACCTTGTTCTGCGACCCTGACCTTTTTACAGATTGTTCTCAAAATCGATTCTCTTAATCTTTCTTTCACTCACCACCCTCCCACATGCTCAAACGCGGATCGAAACTGTTTTAAATTAACCTCGCTGTGTGACCCTAGCCTTTGACCCTTCACTGTGACCTTGACATATGATCAATTCTCAAAATCGAATTCCTTTATTATCGCCAAACCCTGAGCTCCTCCGCAAAGTTCACTCTAGATCGGGGGAAAAAAAAAAAAAAAAAAAAAAAAAAAAAAAAAAAAAGAGCTGATCTTGCCATATGACCTTGACGTTGGCCATTCTGAAAAATTATGCGTCAACCTCAAACTCCTGGCTGATCATCAACCCTTCCACCGAGTTTGATTTATATCACATCAGATTCTGTATTTATTAATTCATTTGCTCACACAGGCACAAGGGGCGAACTAGGAGCTTTCCCTGTGACCCAGATCTTTAACTGATTGTTCTCAAAACTGTCTCCCTTCGTTCTTCCTTTACCCTCAACCCTTCCGCCTAGTTTGGGTTGAATCTGATCGAGAAAAATAAGTTGACCTTATTTGCACGAAATCTGCCCAAACCGTGTGACTCTGACCTTTGACCTTGGGTTAGAAAAAAACAATAGGCTTGATCCTTGGCTGCCCTCAGCGCTTCCACCAAGTTTGGTTAAAATCGGATAAAAGCTGTTTCAGTTGTTTTGTTCACACACACACACACACACACACACACACACACACACACACACACACACACACACACACCGCTCGCTGGTGCAGTGGTAACGTTCCCGCTTGCCAACTGGTGGACGGGAGTTCGCGCCTCGCTCAGGTTGAGAAAAAGTTTCACTGACGAAGTGGGTGGTTACTGTCCCCCTTGAGCAAGGGGATGGGTGTGTGCGTGTGTGAAGGTCACAGCCTTGCCCTTAAATCGGACTATATGAGCTCTCAGCTCCCTTCCGGGAGGGTAAAAGCTGACGATCACGACCATCAAGTGATCCTGACCGACCCGGTGAATTACACACACACACACACACACACACACACAAACACACACACACCGATCAGAACAAACTACGCTTTCACTTTGTAAGTGAAGGACTGATACAGTAATAATAATCTATCTACCTATCTATTGCCAGACGCCATAATCCCGTAAGGGGTGGCCATTTGACTTTGAGTTATTTGTTTTACGGGGAGGGGCACTAACCCTCCACCAACCCACTTGCTGACACGTAGGGAGCACGTATGAGTTGGTTATATGGTTACCACCCAGCGTTGTAAATGGTTTCTTGGCTTACAGGAAACCATTTGGCTTGTCACTCAATGTAAAGCCACCTGTAAAGGAAAGAAAAGCAGTAAGTGACAAGAGAGAGGGGAGAAATAGGAAGAGAGGACAACAGGCACAGAAAAAGAATGATGAAGGATAATAATAATAATAATAATAATAATAATAATAATAATAATAATTATAATAACAGTGGTAGGTGGGGGCGCTCACCATCCACTCACTCTATGTAGTGCTGCTCTCGGGTGGCTGCCCTTTCCTCTCTTCCTTCTTTCTTTCCTTCCTTCCTTCCTTTTATGCCCTTCTTTTTTTTCTATGCTTTCAGTCTATGGGTGACTCTACACTGAGCGGCACGACAAATGGTTTCCTGTACACCAAGAAACCATAATATACTACGCTGGGTGGTAACAAAATAACGAAACTATGGCGCCTGGCGGTTTAGGGGGTAATTAAGGCGCTCCAACCGGACTGAGCCTGTGACGGTTTATATCCTAGGGATGGTTGGGGTTTATTGCTCACGTATTGCCATTCAGGGATGAGTGAGGCTGGTCACTCACAATTTAAATGTCAGGACCAACTTGCCTAGACCCGGGTTTCTACGCTCCTCATGGGGCAACACAGGATTAGATGATGTATGTATGTATTATCATCCATCCATCCACCATCCAATCCTACCTTGCCCCATAAGAAGCGTAGGAACCCGGGGATATGCAAGTTGGTCCTGGCATTTAAGATGAGAGCGATCAGCCTCACTCATCCCTGAGTGGCATTACGTAAGCAATAAACCCAAAACACTCCTTGGATACAAACCTACAAAGGTTCAATCCGATTGGAGCACCTTAATTACCCACTAAACCACCAGGCGCCATAATTTGGCTATATGGTTGCCACTCACCGTAGTATATAAATTCCTGTTGTACAGGAAACCTTTTGGCTTGTCACTTAGTGTAGAGTCACCCATAATCAGAAGGAAGAGGAAAGAATGAGGGAAAGAATGACAAGTGGGAATGCAAAGTTACCCGTAGGCAGAAGAAAGAGGAAAGAATGATGGAAAGGAAGACAGAAGAGAAAGGATGTAAGAAAGAAAAAGGCAGACACCCAAACCAGCACTATATCGAGTGAGTGGATGGTGAACGCCCCCACCTACCACAAATAATAATAATAATAATAATAATAATAATAATAATAATAAAAGAAAAGGGAAACGAAAAAACTAAGTTTTAAAAGGTGGACCATAAAAGAGAACTAGGGAGAAAAAAGTCAGAGTTAAAATGAGAAATGTTTGAAAAATGGAGAGAGAGGAAGGAAAGAGGGAAAGATAAAAGAAGGAGAGGAAGGAGTGGGAGAGAGATGATGGAGGGAAGAAGGAAGAGTGAGTGAAGTGGATGAGACTAAGCGAGCGAGAGAGAGAGAGAGAGTTACGATGCATAAACCTGACACAGATTGAGTGTGTGGGAGGGAGAGAGGGAAAGTGAAGAGAAGCATGGATATAAAAGGTTGATGAAAGAAGGGATAAAAGAAAGGAAAGATATAGATAAATAGATAGATATACATACATAAATAGATAAATATACATACATACATACATGGACTGACAGGTGCGCAGGTAATACAGAGAGAGAGAGAGAGAGAGAGAGAGAATCACAAAATATACCAACTCGGCTCAACAACTCCCACACAAACACGCACGCTACCAATACCCTTTCCCAGCCTCCACCATTTCCACCTAACATACACACTCCTCCATTTTGCATTAGGATTCTGTATGTCTGTATTTTGTATAGTCCTCTCGTATGTGTATTTTTAACCTGAATGTGCCTCCTTTCTATATTCCAGTAACTTTCGTTTCATGTAACATATACAGTAGTACTGCCTTTTATTTTGTAATTTTTTCTGTATTTCTGTATATTTTTGCCTTCTTTATAGGTATATTTATCGCCCGCCTTTACAAGGCGGAGCGATAATGTTTTTTGCCCGCCTCTGTGTGTGTGTGTGTGTGTGTGTGTGTGTGTGTGTGTGTGTGTGTGTGTGTGTGTGTGTGTGTGTGTGTGTTCCAATTATACCTCATGAACGGTTTGAACTATCAACATGAAACCTTCAGGGTATCAAGATAATGGCCAAAATCTTGGCCGAATTCGAAAATGAGCAGTCGGGGTCAAGATCACCAAAATGGCCGCCACAGGTCAACCAGTTTTTATCGTCCGCCTTCAGCACCATTATATCTCATGAACGGCTTGAGCTATCAACATGAAACCTTCAGGGTATCAAGATATGGCCAAAATCTTGGACTTGGCCAACAGCATATTCTGGTGGGCGATTAGCATTCGGCTCCCGAATTATTTTCTTTCATTTGAATAAGTCTCTATCCTGTATTCCTGAAACTTCGGCATATAGCCTCCAGCACTTCAATATAGCTAACATAGATTCTCCTCCATTTTGTATTTCATCTCAACATTTCTGTATCTTGTACACTCCCTTCTGCCTTCTTGCAAATTCTGTATACTGAGCTTTTATTTCGGTCTGTTTTGTCTTTTAAAGCGACCATATTTCATTAAGTTGCCTTTGCTGTAGCATATATTCTCCTTTTGTATTTTGCTTCTGTAAATCTGTAGTCTGTGTATTTCCTCTGTTCTGCATACTGACTGTGTATTTCTGTTTTGATTTTTACGGTGCAAATTTATATATATTGCCGTTTTCATGACATATACTCTTATATTTTGCATTTTGCTTCTGCACTGCTGTAACATGCATTTTCCCCTTTTTGGTATATATACTGATTCTTTTTGTCTGTTTCGGGATGTTAGTCTGCAGATTTATGTACCTTCTCATCATTCAACAAATATTCTCCTGTATTTTATCTGATTCAGTATTCCACAAACTTGCATATATCTCTCTTCTATTTAATGAGTTTCTAAGAGATGTGTCCAACGCTGCACAAAATCGTCTGGTGGTAGGAGGTATAAAACAAATTTCCTGTCACTGAAATGAAGGGTTTAATAGACTGTCACACTTTTGCAATGTGGAGACTATCAGGAGATGCAGAAAAGTCTAGTGGCACTAAATGTAAATAACATAAAGGTATCGTAGTGAAGCGGTGACCTGGATTTGTGTCTAACTACTTCAACTATAACGTATCTTAGTCACTTGTGGCACGTGTCTGTGAATCAGTAAGAGTCCTCCTTCGTTTTGGTGAAATAAAATGCGACGTTCCTTAGTCTTGGTTCAAATGTTAGTGGTGAGAGGATTTAGCATTCTTGGTGCCCTAGTTTTTTTCGCCAGGCAGCAAAATCGTTTGACATTAACCACAATATATAAAGTCGTCAGCTAGAGGATTAAGAGGCGGTAATAAGAACTAAACGCAAAGACATCATCGGTGACGTACTAACCAAGTTAAACTAATTACACTCGTCTAAATAATTTAATACAAATGACGTCATCACACAAGACATTAACTCTGCACTGTTGCAATAAGAATACGTTCCGTAATTCGTGGTGCATAACCCACTTGGAACTAACCCACTGAATCTGTGTAGTTCTTGTTGTTGCTGTTGTTGTTGTTGTTATTATTATTATTATTATTATTGTCGCTGTTGTTACTATCATTATAGTCTTGCTACTGCCAGACAATCTCCGACTGGAAGGGTTAGATAGTCTTTAATAATCCCTTCAGCCGAAGTCATTCATTAGTTGAAAAAAGACTAGCAGAAGAAAGAATAAACCAGAACAACACGTCAATGGCTTCATGGACTGAAATCTCACAAAAGCTCACACTTGCAAAACCCACACTACCAGAATAGTTAATCCGCTTTTCGTATGATTTCGAATTTCTTACATTACTCCTGACACCCGTGGATGACTTGCTTCACATTAGCCAATACTGGGCGACGTAATGGGATTAAAAAGTTTTCATTAGCCCCTTAAGTAGGATGATGTCGCCCATATTTCATTCTGGCTAACGATAATTTAGTTTCAGCTCACGCAAGATCTCGTACAGAAGGGATTAACTTATACTATAATCTGCAGGCAAAATTCAGTTCCGAAAAATAAGCACTGGAAACTGCCCACACCTGCGAAAATCAATGTTGGTAACTTTTTACGATATTAAAACTTCCAACCAAGACTCAATCATCGTACCCCACGTTCCTACGTCCATACGGGGTGTGCAGATCCACAGCAAGGACATCTTGAGTAAAATCGGGACATGATTCAGAGAGGAAGGGAAATCCAAGTATAATCTCCCTTTGTGTGTCAAGGGAGTTATAACGCTGCCTGCACATAAAAAGTAACAATGGCCATTTCATAAGCTGAAATGAGCAGACTTAGTGAAAATTCAAATGTGCACAATATTACTCCACTAAGAAAATTTCATGTTAAAAATCACTTACGGAATCCACTATATTTCAAATATTTCAACACAAAATAAAGCATCAAAAAGAACACACAAGCATACACATAACACTAAATTTCAAGGTAAAGAAACCCAACTAACAAAAATTCAAACGTGTAAAACTAAGCGTGTGACGAAACCCACCTAATTTGAACTCTTATTAACATTCCGGCAGGTCAGCTCGGGACACACTGACAGAATTCCAAACTTTCCACATTTTTTCCCTCCAGGCCCGTTTGACCGGCTAATTTAACTTTCAAATATGTTTTCCATTAAACTCCAAACCCTCACAGCGAACATTTTCAAAATTAAGCCAAGTTTTTTGAAAGGGTAACTGAATATCATATCTGCGAGCGTAACGGATGACCTACTTCTCCAAACTTCGGTCAGTTCGGGTAGATTTGAAATTACAAGTTCGTTAAGTTTTGGATTGTTACGTTGATCTGTGGTTCCCGGAATTTCAATATGTTACGTTCTACCCATTTCTTTCCGATATTTTACTTTGTTACTTTTTTTTTTTTTTTTTTTTTTTAATGCTATGTTTCCGTCCTTCCGTCAAAGAGTATATGATACTTCATCATGATTAAATTATGGTATAGGATATACAGTAAAGTTCAATAATAATAATAATAATAATAATAATAATTTTATTATTATTATTATTATTATTATTATTATTATTATTATTGCTGAAAATAACGCAACTACTTAACAACGTCTATTCATAGCACCATTAATGATTATCTGGGCTGAGTGAAGCATATTAAACCATTAGTGTAATTACCCTGGCTTAATTACGAGCCTAAACACCCATCATTACCACCACTACCACACCACCACCACCACTACCACCACCACGTCAGTTTGTCTATTAATACACAACTAGCCAATACCATACCGTCAACCATTCACCTTCCACCACAAAGCCCACTACCACACCATCATAACCATAACCATAACCACACAACCAGTCAACAGCATATCCTTTACCATTTAACCTCTACCACTAATCCCACTACCACAGCTACCACCCAACCAGACGATACCACACCACATACAACTCATCCTCAACCACAAATTTCACCACCACCACTACGCAACCTGTCAGTACCATACAAGTCTACCATTCAACCTTCACCACAAATTTCACTACCACACCATCCCTGCCACTACAACACAACCAGTAAATACCACACCATTTACCATTCCACCTCTCCCACATACCACACCACCACAACCACTCCTACCATCACTGCAAAGCAATCACCATAAATATTCCTACGACATCCCACTGGGCCAATGATGATGATGACTGGCGTAATCTACCACAAACAACCACTATCAACTCTACCACTACCACAAACAACCACTATCAACTCTGCCACTACCACAAACTACCACTATCAACTCTAACACTATCACAAACAAGCACTATCAACTCTACCACTACCACTAACAACCACTATCAACTCTACCTCTACCACAAACAACCACTATCAACTCTACCACTACCACAAATAACCACTATCCGTCTACCGCTCCCACAAACAACCACTATCCGTCTACCACTACCACAACGACTATCAATTCTACCACTACCACTAACAAACATTGTCGATTCTACCAGTACCACAAACAGCCACTATCGACTCTACCACTACCACAAACAACCACTATCGACTCTACCACTACCGCAGACAACCACTAGCCACTCTACCACAAAAAAATATCCATCTTCCACTACTACAAAACTACCACAGACAACCGCTACCAACTCTACCACTACCACAAACCACCACCATCCATTCTACTACTATCACAAACAACCACTATCAACTCTACCACTACCACAAACAACCACTATCAACTCTACCACTACCACAAACTACCATCATCCATTCTACCATTACCACAAACAACCATCCCCGCCACAACCTTACAAACAAAATATTCAACACAAATATGCACAATAACACAAAATGATGGCTGGCAAACTATTTAGCAGGCAGATGTGCACACGTAACATCAGCCGGTCAATCATCGAACATCAGAAACTTCACAAATGGCGTCCTCCAAGGATCTGTTCTGTCCCCTACTCTCTTTAACCTATACATGCACGACATACCTAAACCCCACACACCACCAATACACATAGCCTCCTATGCGGACGACATAACACATGTACACACCAAAACGCAAACAGCCGCACACATCCTCCAACCATACCTCAACACACTACACGAATGGTTCACCACAAACAGGCTCAAAATACCCTCAGCCAAATCTGCAGTCATCCTTCTCACAAACTGGGCAGCAGAACATAGTCACATTCCACACCTCACCATAAACAACATTCCCCTACCACACACACACACACACACACACACACACACACACACACACACACACACACACATACACATAAAATCCTTGGTGTAACATATAGAACATCAATGTCATTTAAACAACACATCACAAATATTAAAGATAAATTAAAAATAACACTCAACGCCTTGAGGTCACTTGCCCATACAACATTTGGACACAACAAAGAAACCACCACCACAGTATACAAACAATATATACGTTCATTGATGAATTATGCAAGCCCTGCTTGGACTTCTAACCTCACTAAAACACACTACAACACTCTACGGACCATACATAACAAGGCCCTAAAAATAATCGCAGGCTGCACAGTTACTACACCCACAGACCACCTACACCAAGAAACCAAAGTCCTCAAAGTCAAGGATCATCTACACACGAGAGACACCCAAATTCTCACCGCAGCCTCCACAAACCCTCATCATCCACTACACTACAAGGCAGCACATCCACACATACCAAGGAACATCAAAACAACACCCAGCACACGATATCATACACAAATACTGTCATCTCTCCTCCCTCGCCCGTCTCAAACCAGCTTCTAGAAGCATATCCATACTCAAATTAGTCAACGCTCCATTCAGTCACTCAGAGACAACACAGCTGTATGCATGGCTTCCTGATATCCACCCTTCTGAATCCTATCTCCCTCGTGAGGACAGGGTCCACCTGGCCATGCTGCGATGTGGGCATCATCCAGCCCTCTTGAGTTATCAGAAGAAGCTGGATGACTCCGTCGCTGATGCCTGTCCAGGATGCAACACAGCACCCCATACTATTAAGCACATTATGGAAGACTGCATTGCATACAATCACCTGCGCCAACAACATAACATACACTCTTTGAGAGCTCTGTGGGAAAGCCCAGTCTCGGCCGTGGCCCTCCTGGAATCGGGGCTGTTCGGCCAGACTGCCCAGGGAACAACTACTACTACTACAACCACCTTCCATTCTACCACTGTCTCAAACAACCACTATCAACTATAGTACTACCACAAATAACCCCCATCAACTCTACCACTACCACTAACACCACCATCCATTCTACCACTGTCAACTCTATCACTACCACAAACAAACACCATCCATTCTACCACTCACCATTTCACAAACAACCACTATCCGTCTACCACAACCACAGACAACCACTGCCACAAACTACCAGTATCAACTCTACTTCTGGCACTACTGAAAAAAAAAAACACACACTATCCACTCTACCACAACTACAAATAACAACTATACCATTCTGCCACTACCATAGCAAACCGCTATACATTCTACCACTAATCAATCTACCACTACCAAAAACCACCACAACCCAATCCTACCATCACCACCAAACTCATGCTACTGCCACAGCCACCACTACCACACTGCTAATACCACTACCAAAATTACTACCGTACTACCATTACAACTGCCACTACCAAGCAATTGCGTCCAACAAATAACTACTACTGCTATTTCTGTTATCTACTACGACTACTGCTACTACTACTACTACTACTACTGGCCAGCCCACTACTACTGCACCTACCACCCAGCAATGTGTGCCACAAATACTACCACCACCAGAACTGCTACCACAGCTACTACTATTACCAATTCCGGACGACAACTAATCATAACCACTTCCATTTCCACAACTACCACTACCGCCACAACTACTACCACTACCTCTACCCTAACTACCAGGAATGAGACGCAGCACCACACTGTCACTACGAAATATGACAATCACTACAACCATTACTAGGAATGATAAGAAGCACTATTACCATGAATACTACCAGCTCACCTACCACTAGACCATGACGGTAGGTGGGGTGGGTGAGGGCAAGAGGGGCACGGGGCAGGGGTAGGCTTTAAAGACGAGGTGCCCTTATACCACCACCACCACTGCCACAGCCACTACTACCACCACCTACCGCAGCTACCACTACTACTATAACTGCCGCTACCACCACCACCACCCATTCTAGCGCAACCATCATCTAAGAACGTCACCACCACCCAGTATCATTCATCTGCCACTACTACCAATCCCCTGGTGGTCTCTAAGATAACAAACGCGTCTACTAATCCTCCTGGGAACGAACATTTAAGATGAACCAGCAGTATGTCCCTTTCTGTGCTCTCGCTGACATAAACACTCTGGCTCACAACCACAGCCACATGTCGTTTCCACAACTATACCCACGATGACCATTGGGTGGGGAAAGGTCACTCTTCCCGTGACAAAAATACAATGTTCCTTCGTCCTACAAATAACCTGCTCTTAAGGACCCATCCAGCACGGATTGATCGCGCGTAGCAGTGCTCCTCGCCCTTGTCAGATATGTGCAAACCATCCGCTAATATACATAGAGTACACACACATTACTATTGCCGGCCACATCAAGGCCACCACTAAAACCACAACTACCAATATCGCGACTTTCATTTGTACTATCAATTTACTTCCACAACCAGTAATGAGGTTTATCACTACTACCTGTGCAGACGAGGAACCTACACGTAGTGGAGCTGCACACACTGGGTGAAGTGAGGCAGCTGCGGCGTCCACCCTGAAGCCAACCTCCCCCCCCCCCAATTTCCCTGTACCTTACAAAGGGAAAGGACTCTGATCCGACCCTGGTGAGACGCCGTCTACCACAAGGGGGCACCGTTTCCCTACACGGTGTCTTGAAAAGCACTGAACATGAAGGACGACCCCACAGAAGCAGTTGCTTACTCAACAGTCTGCTCGGCCGGGCTGACCGAGGTTAAGCAGCTACTACTACTATTACTACTACTACTACCTCCACTTCCCTTTGTACCATCACTCTCACTACCACAACATAGCAGCTAAAAGCACTCAGAGAGATAGCATACCTCCGCCAACGCCAACAGAATTTATGATTTACTGCTGCATTTCCTCTTTCCTATCATAAGAATACCTTTATGATTTCACGCAGCCAATTAATTCTACGGTCTCAGAGTGCCCTATTACACAATCCCACAGAAAGCATACCTCCTCCAGTGAAAAAAAAAAAAAAAAAGTCCTGCATCCGGAACCAGATTCACCGGATAATCTAACAAACTTTTTCTTGACCCACTGGTCACCTATCCATTAGATTTCATTGAAATCTGAAAACAACATTTTGAGATATCTTGTGCAAAGACAAGCAGACAAACACGGGTAATACATAACCTCCGTCAAACTCTGAGGGGGAGGTAACTAGATAAAAACCCGCACCAGGACTGCCAGGGGACAATTATAGTAGGTTGGGTGGGTGCGGGCAAGAGGTGCACAACCATCACCACAATTACAAGTACCACTACCACAATTACAAGTACTACTATGACCATAACTACCATCACCACCACCACAACCATTACTACTACTACTCCCACCATCACAACCAGCACCACTACCAGGACCATTACAGTCGGTGGGGTGGATGAGGGCAAGAGGGGCATGAGGCAGGGCTGGGCTTTAAAGACGAGGTGCCCTTCTGTCTCCCTGGAAACTAGGTCGCTCTCTCTCTCTCTCTCTCTCTCTCTCTTTGTATCTAGTCTATCACTCGCTTCTCCCAGCATTAGAAGTTTTTTCTCTCCGTCCCTATCTCTCCTTCTTTTGATCCCTCCTTCTTTTCTCTCCTCTCCTCTTCTCTTCTTTATCTCTTACAGTCTCTCCTCGCTGCCTCTTCCTGTCTCTCCTTCCCTCCCACCTTAAGTATCTTTTCTCTCCATCTCTCCCCCTTTTTCTTCCTCTCCATCGTTCCACTGTTCCTTCCCTCTTTGTTTCTGCCCATCTTTCTGTTGTCTGTATCTACCTTACTCTCTTTGTCCTCTCCCCCCCACTCACTGTTGTTTCCTCTCTCTCTCTCCCCTTCCATTCTTATTTCCTTCGCTCTGTGCTTCCCTTTTTCTTGTATCCTTCCTTTTATTTTTGCAGTACTCCTTGTTGTCTCCATCCGTCTTTCTCTCCTCCTTCACTGTCTCCTCCTACCTCTCTCCTACTTCCTTTCCTCTCCTTCTGTTTTCCCTTTTCTTTTTCTTCCCTCCTCTCCCCCTCTTCTGCCTCCCATGACATCCTCCACCCCTACTGTTTCATCTCCTCTACCACCTCCTCCATCCACCCCCCTCTACGTCGCCCCTCTTACTCTACTTGCTTCGGTCTCTCCCTCACACCCTATATCTCTCCCTCCCTCCCAGTTGTCTATCTTCAATCTATCTCCTGTCTTCCCCCCCCCTCTCTCTCTCTCTCTCCTTGCATCTTCCTTTCATCTCTCCATCCTTTCCTTTCTCTCACTCACTCCATCTTTTACTTCCTCGGTCCGCCATTTCAATTCCCTTGCGTCCTCTCTCTCTCTCTTCTAATTTTCTCTCTTCTTTCCGCGCTGTTAAATTCCCCCCCTCCTGCTTGCTTATGATCCCTCCACTTTATTTGCTCTCTCTCTCTCTCTCTCTCTCTCTCTCATGCAGTCTTCCTTATCTGATAATCTGCTTCTCTTCATCTTCCTCCCCTGACTCTCTCCCATTCCCCCTTACCCTCCCATATCAACATCCTCCTGGTCTCTCTCTCTCTCTCTCTCTCTCTCTCTCTCTCTCTCTCTCGCGTCCCCTGCCGCCCACTCTCCTTGCTAGCCTGCCAATGCCCTCTCGCTCTCATCCCCCTCCCCCACCTCTCTCTCTCTCTCACTGCCTGCATGCCTGCCTTTCTCCTGCCTCCACCTCTCCCTCTTTCTTTTATGTTCTTTGCCTCTCTCTCTCTCTCTCTCTCTTTCTTTGCTTGTTATCCTACCTGCCAGCCTCCAACTCTCCCTTCCTCTTTTTGCCACCCTCTACCCCCCCTCTGCCTGCCTACCTAGCTGAGTCTTCCTCTGCCTACCTTCCAACTTCAGCCCCCCTCTTCCTGCCTTCCCACTTCAGCCCCCCTCTGCCTGCCTTTCTACTTCAGTTCCCATCTGCCTACCTCAGTCGTCTCTGCCTGCCTGCCTACCTCAGTCGCTTTCTGCGTGTCTGCTTTCCTCAGTCCCCCTCTACCTGCCTGCCTACCTCAGTCCCCTCTGCTTATTTGTCAACCTTGACCCCCTTTTCTTTGTTTTCCTACTTCAGTCCCCCTCTGCATGTCTGCCTACCTCAGTTCCTCTCTGCCTGCCAACGTAGCCTAATTCAGTCCCCCTCTGCCTGCCAGCGTACCTCAGTCCCCCTCTGCCTGCCAGCCTACTTCAGTCCCCCTCTGCTTACCTGTCAACCTTAGCCCCCCTTTGTCTTCCTACCTCAGTCACCTCTGCTGGGCTCCCTACCTCAGTCCCTCTCTGCGTGCCTGTCCACCTCAGCCCCCAACTGTCGGCCTGTTTGTCTCAGTCCCTCTGTCTGCCTTCTGCCCTCAGTCCCCCTCTGCCTGCCTACCTACCTCAGTCCCCCTCAGTCTGCCTTCCTGCCAATCCCAATTCCCTCTCCGCGTGCCTGCCTAATTTAGGCCCTGTCCTCCCGCATATGACAGTCTCTGCCTGTCTGTCTGCCTTATTAATCCCTGTCTGCCTCCCTATCTCAACCCCTCCGCGTCTTACTGCCTTCTTGTTTCAGTCTGTCTGTCTTAACTCAGACCCTTTTTGTCTCTCTGGCTGCAGGCATCATTTCGTTTGTCTGTCTATCTAGCTCAATTCCTGTCTACTTCTTTTTCTTAATCCCTCTGTGTTGTCTGTGTCTGTTTGCTTCCTTATCTTCATTCCTCTCTATCTGCCTGTGCCTCTACCTTGCTACCTACGAGTCTCACTCGATCTCCCTGTTTACCTCTGTCTTCTTATCTCCAGCTCTGCCCGCCTTCCTGCCTATCTCCATAATTGCCTACCTGCACTCTGCATGCCTGCCTATCTCCAACCCTCTTTGCCTGCTTATCTACCTACCTCCAACCCTCTTTGTCTGCCTGCTTACCTACCTACCTCCAACCCTGCCTGCCTGCCAAACACACACTCTTCCTATCCGTCCCTCTGGCTCCCGCGTAGCCTGCAGTGGCCGCCAGCGCTGTGATTGGTGCAATTTTACACCGCCGCCAGCCCCGTGTTCTCATTGGCGGAAAAATACTCATCTCGCCCCTGATTGGTCCACCGCCCTCACTGTGCCCGGCAGACTCCCGCCTCTCACTGGTGGGTTAGTCAGCGCTCGCAAATCTACATAGCCGTAGCATCGGCCCCTTGATTAAATGACATACTTTACTGAGTTTTTCATGCCTCCGAACCAACTGATTCAGCTGAAGCTAACCAATCTTAGCTTTAACCTCTTCACTCCGAGGACCTATTTTACTCGTGTAAACTTCCCATCTCCTGAAGATTTTATTCAGGTCAGACTAAATAATCCATTACTTTAGATGACGCTTTTTTTTATTCTTGCTACAATCGGACGATTTTATTCAACTTACGACAGCCTTCTAACAGTGAAGGGGTTGAGGAAGGTTATATCTAACCCCTCCACCCCCATGGTTTCTCTGAAGTAATGAAGATGCATATAATCGTCTGGTTACCGCAGTAACAATGTACAGCATGTCATCGGAGTGAAGTGGTTAACCTTTCACCGGGTTACTCTTGTTATCTCCACACGATGTGGTTCAACTCAAGAGCCTTACTGAACTGCAGACGTTACACAGCCTTCAAATTTAATCCCTTTACTAACAGACGTCCTTCCGAGTTCGTCTTAAGGTAGAAAACATGAAATAAAAAGTATCACCTCAGACTGATGGGGTTACTCCTTGACATATGAATAAAATCAACAGCATTCGAAACAAAATACTTGGATATGCCCATAGCAGGGAGTGTGTTAATGTTTCGTTGCTAGAGATAGTTTTTAGCCTTACTGCTCATAATTCCCTCTGCTGAATAAAATCGTCTGGTGGTAGACTGATTAAGTTAACCTACGGGGGGGGGGGGGGTCCCCATATGACCGCGCTGTGGCGCCACGTTAGTAAGTCAATTTAATTCAAAGAACTAAAGGGGTCCACATCAGCAGAAGGCTTAATTGAGGGTTAGCAAAGTTCTAGCAACCAAAATAATTAATCATCATCATCATCATCATAATAATAATAATAATAATTATTATTATTATTATAATCAGCAGCAGCAGCAGCACCACAATTCCCCATTAATATAAGGGGTAAAACTAAATAGATCATCATTACCCAAGCTCCATTTCCCACTAACACAAGGGGTCGACCGTCATGTTAACTCCTTGACTGCTTCATTTCGCTAATCTGCATGAAATCGTTTGCCAATCGAGCGCTAAGGCGTTCTCGGAATCTGCATTCTCCTTACCCTATTTCCCAGCAATACATGGAGTGCACATTATGAGTATTATTTCCTTTTGCTTATTTAGATTAATTTTATCCCAGTTGCATAAAATCATCTGTTACTCGAAGGCGTGAGAGCTCTGGGAATTTACATCAACATCATCATCGTCCTCATCATTATAATCATGTTTTCCACTAATAAATGAGTGGACCTTAATATTAAACCGTTGACTGCCAAACTTTCACTCAGTTGCCCAGATTCGTTTGTTAATTGAAGGATAATGAGGTCTTTTAATCTACACGACCTAGCTATTAACTCCGGTAAGTGCCCTCAGTTAAATGAAATCGACTGGTGGTAGCCTCAATATTTAAATTATCCTAGTTCACTACCTATTTCTCAGCTGAATGAAATCGTCTAGTAGTAGTCCGAACAAACTACCTTAATTCACCGCTTACTCCTCAGGCGGAAAAATAAATAAATAAACAAATAAATAACCCTCGTCAAGTGGCAGTTCCTACAGCAATCGAAAAAATCAACATATCACTTTCTACCCTTTTAACTGCATCTACATTTACCTTGATTACACACAGTACGGTACCTGAATACATCCACACCATTACGAGACAATTTTCAACTTTTTTACGACTAAAATGTTCCTTAGATAAACAAAATCGTCTGGTGGTAATTTCAATTAACTATAGTAGATTTGTTTACACTTGAACTTGGAACGTTTCCCTTAACCTGAATACTAAATCGGAGGTGCGTGAAATTTGATGAACCTTAGTTATGTGACGGAACAAGTCTCCCTCTTTACCAATAAAATCAACCCCCAATCTGACTACATGTGGCCCTCAACTCAGCTGAAAGAGGTTAAGAATCTTCGTCAGGCTAGCCGCTAGAACAAACTCTCCTTACCCGTGTGTGTCCATAACAGCGAAAGGGTTAAAGCCTTCAGAACGATGAAACATTTACTTATTTATTCAATTCGGGGTAAGGACAACAATTTCATTCAGTTTAACGTGCAATCCTCAGATGAAGGGGTTAGCAACCATTTCCATAAAACTTCCTTCAGTGCACAGACTTTTGAAGTAGTCTGGATAATGTATAACGGTTGTACTGAACAAAGAAAGAGATTATAAACATAAAACTTCCTTCAGTGCATAGATTTTTGAAGTAGTCTGGATAATGTATAACGGATGTACTGAACAAAGAAAGAGATTATAATTTTTAGTCGTACCGACTTCCTTGTTAGTACCATGAGTTTCATGGGAAAATGATCCTATATGTCAAGAAAAATTCTAGACAGACATCTACTCATCCAGTTTGCAAAGTCTCTCCAAAGCCGAATAAAATCATCTGGAAGTACCAATGAAACTGAAAATACATTGTCGGATTAAGTGGTTAGCTATAATGGGTGTATATGAAAGTTCACGTAGCCAGCCCCATACACCAGGCTATCCTACCTTCATAAGGGGCCAAGTGAACCAGAATGAAAATAGACAAGTGCGTCCTTGGTAGCCAAATGGTTAATGAAATTCAGTGTGGCCATAATTCGTCCACCCCGTCTATACGACATACTGGTTAAACGGATGGCGACACGAAGGGAAAACACTGCCTATATGTGGCGAGGAACACGCCAGCTACCACACCGCCACCCAGTCCCATAGCGAACTTCATAAGATTCTCTCTCTCTCTTTCTCTCCACTACATTCAACTTAAATCATCAGCACTCTGAGAACAACACTTACACACTACAACTGGTCTCTGGGTTGAATATTAAACGTTCGGCCCTAAGGCCAGTCGGTTTTGACATTGTCCCATGCACTTGTATTTCGACAGATTGTTCTCAACATTGACTTACTGCATCCTTCCCTGACCCTCGCCCTTTCACCAAGTTTGGCCCAAATCGGATAAAAAACTTAGCTGACCCTACTTTATGATCGTGATCTCTGACAATCATTTTCAAATCAAATCTCTTGATCTTTACCTGACCTCAACCCATCCACGTTTTTTTTTTTTTTTTTTTTCCCCCAAATCGAATTAAAACTGTCTGAGTATTAAGGGTGGCCCTTTGATCTTGCATTACGGCCTTGACCTTTGACATACTCTTAAAACCAAATTACTTCATTCTTGTCTTAGCCCTGACCACCTCACCAAATTCTGTCTAACTGGATCAAAACTGCTTAAACTGATCCCGGCATGTGACCTTGACCTTTGACCTACTATTCTAAAAAACAGTAGGTCAACGCCATGCCTGACCTTGTACCCTTCCTGCAAGTTTGGTTAAAACTGAATCAAAAGTTTTCGAATTACTTTCTTCGGACGGACACACACACACACACACACACACACACACACACACACACACACACACACACACCAGTTTCCCATGTACAGTCGCGTACATCAGTATCAATTCACTCTAATTACGACAAACGACACAGTGAGCAATGGTCTGCGAAATCCAGCCATATACAGTATGGTCTTCGGAATGTAAGGATCATAAGTGCTTAATAAATAACACTGAAAAAGTGGGCATCTATAGATATTCAGATCTATACTCCCGAGGGACACGGGGGCAGTTCCTTCATATCATTTAGGTCATGATTCACAGAAGGAGGTATGGGCCATATTCTTGGAGGCATAGCTCCTCCTCCCCAGCGATTATTTGGACTATAACAATTTAGTATTCTCTTGCAGGTTGGTTATATTATTTTCGTATCGACAATGAACTGGTGACGTAAGGTGCAGCTGGAAAAACAAATCGCTGAGGAAGAGACGTTACGAAATCTCCAAAGCCAGTCAGAATACGATCCAGAGTCCCAAGAATATCCCCTCACCCTCTGCTTTGTCACAGGGACTAGGAAGATTCTTGCACCGCTGGTATACTCTATCCATTTAAACTGTCTAATACAGTTATTTCTTTATCTTGTACTATGCTGTAGCAAACACTAGAATATGCATTACCCACGAAAAGCGTTATGGAACGGATGTACTGCAGACTCTTAGTAGCTGTTGTCTTATTCAGCAAAGAAACAGGCTACAAATATAAAGAAAATATTCCCTACATTAGCGTGGATGAATTACAGTACCACACAATGGGCGTTTATTCTACCCTGAAAAAGATCCGCAGCCCCTGAAAGCCCAGTTGGCTGTCATGTGTTGTCTGACGAGAGAGTCGATTTGACTGGTAATGAAGGACACTAATTCCTACTTCAATACAAAGGATCATCAAATTTCATGCAACCAGGGCTTAGTATTCAATCTGTGGTAGTAGTCCAGTTCCGTCGGATGAAAAAAAAAAGTTCTACAAAAAACACCACTCATACTCACGCAACTCCGCTCACGCACATCGCTTACCTGGAAAAAGAGAGCAGACAAATTAACGTCATATCCGATCAGTCTGAAATGCAATCAGAGAGCTCATATGGGCTACACTGCGTACCTCTACGAGAGAGAAGAGAAATGTATGTCACAAAGTTTTAAACTAAGAGAGAAAAATGTACAGCATTTACAATCAACAACTCACACACATCGCTTGCTTAGAAAAGTGAGGAGAAATTAACCAGGCACAAATTTAGGGCGAGGGGCGTATCCCCCGTTATAAGCAGTCCAGTTATTACGTATAATAAAATATATGCAATAAAAAATTTTCATTAATGTTGTCATAGAATCATTGCGGCGAAAAGGGGAATTTGTTAATAAAATTTTAAGAATATGATAATGATGAAGCCTGAAATGAAACAAGGAAATTTCGTTAGGAATCATGCCGCCCACTTGTTCCAAACTGCTGGATCCGGCCCTGATTACCGCTACATATGGAAGACATTATCACTCTCAAGATTCTCAGCTCAATAAAAATCGTCTGCCGTATGATCCAATATAATACTGAAGATGCCCCGACCATGTGGGGGTCAATGGTATCATGAACACTGACTTCTATACACACACAGCTAAATAAAGTCGTCTGGGCTTTGCTGGAATAAAATATTAGAGTTGTTTCGTCCACATAAAGTGTAATGCAATCAATATCAATCACGTACAACTGACTAAGCAAATACAATTTATGTCGAATATATACATATAACAAAAAAAATGCAAATCAGTCAACAGAAAACAGCTGCAGCCAACAGGAACCAATATAATACTCTTACAAGTGAGAAATATAAAGTATATAAATCTGCTAAGACACAAAACGTATCTTATGATGATGATGATGATACCATGAAAACAGAAGTGTATGTATGTAGGCTAAATAAATATATATCATATAGACAGATGGACAGATAGAGAGACAGATATATGTGTGACTACTAACGGCAACAGCCTGTCTCGTAATACCCTTTGCAATTTGTATTTTATTATCGCACGCCTTTCGCAAGCCGAGAACGATATATTTTTTATTACAGCACTTACTGTTTTTATTTATTTATTTATATATATATTTTTTTTTACACATGGTCGGGGCCACTCCAGTAGGGTAGTGCATTCCAGGTAACGCCAGATAGTTTTATTCAGCCGAAAGTAAGACACACTAGTCTGAGATAGTAGTCACTGTTTGCAGTGAAGGGAATGTTAGTAGTTCATTCATTCATCACCTAATCCTGTGTTGTCCCATGAGGAGCGTAGGTGCCCGGGGCTAAGCAAGTTGGTCCTCACATTTAAGATGAGAGTGACCAGCCTCACTCATCCCTGAGCGGCATTACGTGAGCAATAAACCCCATCCATCCATTGGTTATAAACCTGCACCGCCTCAATCCGACTGGAGCGCCTAATTATCCACTAAACCAGCAAGCGCCATAATTTGGCTATATGGTTACCACCCATCGTAGTAAATGGTTTCTTGCTGTAAAAGAAATCATTTGGCTTGTCACTCAGGGTAGAGTCACCCGTAGACAGAAGGAAGAGGAAACAATAAAAGAAAGAATGACAGAAGTGGATGGAAGGAGAGAAGAAAGAAAGAGCGGAAAGGGCAGTCACCCAAGAAGAGCACTAATCGAGTGAGTGGATGGTAAGCACCCCCACCTACCATAAAGAATGCTGGTTGTAATTTTTTTTATTTCGTAATCCCATCCTACGCCAAATCTGCACTAAAAACTGGCCTAACTTGAATATCTACTGAAACCTAACAAAATCCAACACATTCTACGTAACAACAAACTAACCGAGCCAAGTTTAACCTTACTAAAACCTTCTTAATCTACTGTCTTAACAACATCTGGCGTAAGATACAAAGACGAAAGTCATATCCCGTTTTGTCCGAAGATTAAGTGTAAGATGTGAAACTTTATGAGAGCTCTACCACAGCTACATATTCGTTGTTGGCTAGCCTCACCTTCCTCAAGCTTCACCTCACTTTCCTCAAGCTTCATATCAGCTGTTGATGAGATGACAGTATAAAAGGACCCAGGAAATTCCGAAGTCTTAACATCCATTTGCGAAAATTGCTGCGCCAGAGACGAAATGTGAACCATATTCAGTCAGGATATGGAGACGGCAAAACAGCATGCGTCCCAATACTAGGAAGATGAGAGAGGACATGATATACCTTCATTTAGGAGGAAAAAATACCGAACAGATAGTTCAAACATTCGGTGTAAGCAGAACTGCAGAAAGGTGGATCAGGTGCTTTCGGGAGAAAGGCACAGTGGACAGCGGTCATTGTTCAAGCCGCCCTGATGTTATCACACCAATACAGGACCAGGAAATAATCATCATAACGATGGAATGGAGCACCTGCACGCAGTGCCTATTCTGTAAGAGACGAACTGAACCTAGAATGAAGCACACGAATAGTCGTGCATAGCCTTCGGTCTGGGTTATGTTCGAACTACATCCGGCGGGATTTACAGTAATTCGCCACTGATAACAAAACATTCGGTTATCATTATACAGTAATTCTATCCTCAAATGGAACAACGCTGCCCGATGACAGAATGACAGTCACATTTTATAATTACTAAGTTACGCTAAGCAGAAATTACATTAATAAAGAAGCAGAACCAAAATTGGGACATAGCTTTAGCTCACTGAACTGCTGTGTTCCAAACATTGTATTAAAAAGGGAACAGATGAGAAATGGTTCTTATAGAGTATATATATATAATGTAAAATTAGCAGTCAGAAAAGTACTACTATATATATTTACTAAGCTTAGTCATAAAAACTATGCTCGCAACCACAGGCTCGTAACCGCAGCAAATGGCGACTCATGTCAGTGCTACCAACCGGCGTCCGTATGACGCAAAGCAGATCGTACCCAAATCTTAAGCCTGTCAGCAGATGGTTTCACTAAATATCAGGACAAGACAAAACGAAGTCATATCAGTACAACCAAATCTACGTTATTTAACCAGTTCTAACTTTATCTAACCTAATCAAGCCCAACCCAAGTCAACTCTACCTTTAACCAAGTCTTATCAAACCAAATCTAACCTTCCTTACACAGATCTATCCAAAGGTAATCTAACATAGCCTAAATAAACTTCTAACCAAATAAATCTAAACTGATTAAACAAAACTTTTCCTCATATAACGAAAACTCTTGAGAAGCAACACTTGCGAGAAAACACGGAACATTTCCCGGTCTGCTGCTTATATATAAATATACATATGTGCTTCTATCTCATGGGAAACAACGAATCACAGAACAAACAGGTTAGACGGTCCTTTCGAGTAGAAGCTATTTTGAATCGTAACCTTTCGAAACCTAATACACCACACGCCTGTACTGAGATGGTTGTTTTGGTGTCTAATGGTTTTGTCTTCATCCTTAGGTGGTCACTTGCCCGCTTTTTTACACTTTCAGGGCTGTAAAATAATCTTAAAGGCCTTAATCGAAAATCTTAGTCTCGAAATGCCAGACCTACGCACAGCACAAACATAGTATTTTCCGACAAATCGGGCCAGAAATAGAGACGTACCGTAAAGCAGTGGTAATGAGCGCTGGTAAGAACAAGAAGAAACTAAGAAAGGACAATACATTTTCCTTTCGAGCAATGTAACAGTAATAAATTGTCCAAACTACCAAGGACACAGCATCAGGCAAGCAGCAAGGAGTGCGTGGAAGGCCGGCCTGCCATTGGTCGAGGCATGCAGGCTCCTGATTGGCCGCCTGGAAAACAGTTGCCTTGTGACTGGTCCAGGCCACCGTAACTTCTGCCTCAGTTATTCTTTGACATTTCTTATCTAATACTCCTTCTCCCAAGTTTCTTCTGCCTCTGTTCCCCTTACTCCCCTTCTCTCTCTGATTTTTGTGTGTAAATCCCCCTTTCCCATCTCTCTCTCTCTCTCTCTCTCTCTCTCTCTCATGTTACCATGAAGCGTCCCATAAAAATTTTCACATTTAGTCTCTCTCTTCCACTTCCTCCTCTGTGACAGTTCCTACCTCTTTCTCTCTTTTTCTCTTCTATTTTACTCCTCCTCTTTGCTCTTTCCACTTCTCTTCGCCTTTCACATCTTATCTTGAACTCTTTTCAGCTGTATTCTGTGATGGTTCTCTCTCTCTCTCTCTACTTGCACTTTATCCTCTGTTGCTGCTGTCATCTCTCCTCTCCCTTCTAACTACCTCCTCTCTCTCTCTCTCTCTCTCTCCCTCTCCTATAATTGCACTTTATCCTCTGTTGCTGCTGTCATCTCTCCTCTCCCTTCTCACTACCTCCGCCCTCTCTCTCTCTCTCTCTCTCTCTCTCTCTCTCTCTCTCTCTTTCTCCTTGCTTATTTGTCTGTCTGATTATGTGCACATTTTCTTGTTTATCTGAGTACCTATCATTCCTTGTTTTCCTGTCTGTTTATACACTTGTCTAAGTGTTTGCCTGTCTGTTTATCTACTTGTCTTCTTGTTTGTCTCTGTTTATCTACTTTTCTTGTCTGCCTGGCTTAACCTACTTGTCTTCTTGTCCGCCTGTCTGTTTATCTACTTGTCTTCTTGTCCGCCTGTCTGTTTATCTACTTGTCTTCTTGTCCGCCTTCCTGTTTATCTACTTGTCTACCTGTCTTAATGTATTTGTCTTCGTGTCTACCTGTCTTGATGTATTTGTCTTCGTGTCTACCTGTCTTAATCTACTTGTCTTCGTGTTTGGTTGTCGGTCTACTTGTCTACCTGTCTAATTTATCAGCCTGCCTGCTTGTCTAGCTGTCCTATCTATCTAGTTTCTGTCTTTCTGTTTCTCTACCTGCCCTATCTATCTACCTAATTATTCACTTGTCTGATACCTTTGCTAATCTACTTGCCTATCTACTTATCCCCTGTTTCTCGGTCTACTTTCTTATCTACACGTCGAGTTTCCTGACACCTTCTCATGTTTGTCTTCCCACTTATCTACCCGTCTTCTCTTCTGCCATCTACTTGCCTGCCTTCTTACCTACCAGTCTTCTCTTCTGCCATCTACTTGCCTGCCTTCTTATCTACCCGTCTTCTCTTCTGCCATTTAATTGCCTGCCTTCTTCTCATCCTGTCTTCTCTTCTGCCATCTACTTGCCTGCCTTCTTATCTACCTGTCTTCTCTTCCAACCAACTACTTCTATCTGTCTACCACTTTATCCACCTGCCTTCACTTGCCTTCCTACCTCTCCACCCACCACCTTCCACTCTCACTGTCCAGGTCGCATTTTAAGTCGCTTTGGAATTCGCAACACCTCTTCCTTAGCGACTTATTCTGCACATGACCCTTCAATATCCTGTTCGATGTTACGGATGTGAACGATGTCGATTTCAAAACGATATGAAGAGCACAAATTTGGTGATATATGTAAAATAAACCGTTATGAATGAGGTGCTGCGAAAGTCCACTGAACCTATAATACAGGCTTAATCTATTCCCCCCCTCCCTTCTTCTTCTTCTTCTTCTTTTTTTTAAGGTAAACTGGAAAAAATAATGTATTGTCTCAGTTTTTCTTCTTTCTTTCAGTACTTTTAAGTTTACTGCCAGTCCGTCATTTCTTCACCACATCGTTTCAAACTTGGTACAACTGTACCTTGGGCAAATACCTCCAGATCTGTCAAAGGTCAAACCATATAAACGATAAAATCCATATATATATATATATATATATATATATATATATATATATATATATATATATATATATATATATATATATAAAACATTGTAGCAATTGGCAAAGACGTATGTTAGTGTGGTGCAGCCGTGGAGACCATCTAGCATTCCTGTGGGACAGCATACAATTCTTAACTTCCCCTATCTGTCCACCTGCCACATGCTCGCCTACTTTCCGGTGTCTCTATTGCTGCACCTTCCTTAACCATTCCATTTGTTTTCGTTCGACTTAAGAGGTTATTAACTTGCATAAACCTTCTTCCTGTGCTTAGACAGTCTTTCTCTCTCTCTCTCTCTCTTACACACACACACACACACACACACACACATCATCCACTATCGCATGTAAACTTTGTAAATCTCTCTCTCACGCACTTTCAAACCATCACTCTCAATCCTACTAACTTGCATCTCTCTCTCTCTCTCTCTTTTCTACTCAGTCTCATACCATTCCTAATGGCATTATGTGGATTCTCTCTCTCTCTCTTCCTTTTCTAATCGGTCTCTTACCATCTCTAAACGCATTATAACTGCAAATCTCTCTCTCTCTTCCTTTTTCTAATCGGTCTCTTACCATCCCTAAACGCATTATAACTGCAAATCTCTCTCTCTCTCTCTCTCTCATCCTTTTCTGATCGGTCTCTTATCATCCCTAATCGCATTAAAACTTTGTAAATCTCTCTCTCTCTCTCTCTCTCTCTCTCATCCTTTTCTAATCGGTATCTTATCATCCCTAATCGCATTAAAACTTTGTAAATCTCTCTCTCTCTCTTCTCTCTCTCTCTCCTCTCTCTCTTTCACACACACACACCTTCCCTGACCCCCTTTCCTCTTCCTTTATCTCCGAACCATCGCATAAATTTCCTCCATACACCCTCCTCCTCTCCCCCCCACACACACCTCCAAACAAAAATGGCGGTCGGGGTCGTAACTTGGACTACCCGGACGGTAAACTCCATCATCAGAGACACTAACACGCTACCTGGCAACTCTCTCCCCACTCTTACCATCGCGAGCTCCCGGTATTTATTTTCTATTCAGCGCAATTCTCAGCCAAATGATCGTATTTCTTGGGGCCTGAATGGTGTATTTGTGGGAGGATTTCTTTTGGGTGGTATTTATTTGTGTGCTGGAGGATGCAATAGGAATAGTGTGGCACGCTGTGCCTTAAATTACCTTAGACTTGAAGTTCTGCTGCAAGGACGTTAGGAAAGAAAAAGATCAAGTGGTACCAGGCACAACAAACCTCGCCCGACAGTGTTAAATACTGAATCAGTACTGCCATTTAGTGTCCGTGCTGAACTAAAGTCTAAAGTAATGGTGCTGATGTTTTCAAGTTACGCCCTCTGATTATCCATGGTCTTGTGTTTGACCTTTCAAGGTCATCAAGATCAAAGGTCATGGTACAAACTGAAAGCCCATATGAGACTTGCTATATCTTGATAATACTAAATATCTCTATCTTTAAACAGTGTCGATTTATAGCCCCCTGAATATCCGTGACCTTGAGTTTGACCTTTCAAGGTCACTTATGGTCAATGGTCATGGTACCAATTTAAAACTCATATGGGACTTCCTGTATGTTGGTAATAGTAAATATCTCCCTATCTTCAACCAGTTTCGGGTTATAGCCCCTGAATATCCATGACCTTGAGTCTGACCTTTCAAGGACACTCAAGGTCAAAGGTCTTGGTGCCAAATTAGAACCCATATTATGAGTTCTTGTATGATGACAATAGTAAATATCTCTATCTTCGACCGTTTTCAAGTTATAGCCCTCTGATAATCCGTGACCTTGGTATTGACCTTTCAAGGTCACTCGATTACCTCCAAAATTTAATCACTTTCTTTTGGGACCAATGCCGACATATCCTGGAAGTTTCATTTAATCTAATTCAGCCGTTTTTCCATAACGTTGCTGACAAACAAAGAAACAAATAAAATCGATCAAAATCAATACCTCGCCGGACTCCGTCTGGGCGAGGTAATAAGGAAGCATTAACCCTCTGGCTGCGGAATATGAACGTTGCATTTACTTCTGGGTAATATTAAGTTCATTCCCTCAGCTCTGACAAGCTGAACATATCGAAATGCTAAAATGATCTCGATTAATGCTGTGACAAAGAATTAAGACACTTACATATATTCCAGTTAACTTAATTTTATGTGCCTTACCACATATTACATATACTCCAGTTAATACCACATAACTTCAAGCGGCTTACTACACACACACACACACACACACACACACACCACAAGGTCAAATATAGCCTTGCATCGCACGCAGCCACGTACATTACAGTTCTTCAGAGCAGAAAAGACTACATACCACGTTCTAACTTTCCTCTGCATCCCAAGACGAACGTAAATCATAAGACCACTAGCTTCTTATTTCCGCAGTTGCACTCTTCCTTTTTAAACACCGACAAGCCTACTTCACAGCACCACGTAATATTTATAAGTCAGGCATGGCAGAGGAACTTTGAGAGTGGGAAATCTTAACTTCACGTGGGAGTTTTGAAATAAGGTTATGGCGGCGGCAGCTTGGGGCGAGATTACTGAAGAAAACTAGGCTACGGGGACCTTTAGGGAGGAGTGCTTGAGTCTATGGTGCTGTGAGGAGGAGGAGGAGGAGGAGGATGCTTCGAGACAGTTAAACAGGAGGTGAGGAAAGCAGACTGGAGATAAGATAGTTAAGAGGAGAGGAAGGAGTAAAGATAGTGGATAAGAACTAAGCATAAACTGAAGATGGGGTCGGGGAGAAAATAGTGCACAAAAATGAGAGAGAGAGAGAGAGAGAGAGAGAGAGAGAGAGAGAGAGAGAGAGAGAGAGTGAGAGAGAGAGAGAGAGAGAGTGAGAGTGAGTCAAAAGGGAGCGAGGAAGGACAAAGGGAGGAGAGGTCACAAAGAAAGGGTTGTAACAAAGGAGAGAGCAAGGGAGAAAGTTGTAAAAGCGGGAATTACGAAGAAAAACAAGTCTAACGGAAGGGGGTGCAACAAAAGACAAGAAAAAATGACATAAAAATGAGCTATAAAGAAAAGTCACAACAACTAAACGAGAAAATAAAAGTGGAAAATGAGAGAGAGAGAGAGAGAGAGAGAGAGAGAGAGAGAGAGAGAGAGAGAGAGAGAGAGAGAGTATGAAAGCTAAGAAGAAGAGTAGAGTGGAGTGAGAGAGACAGACAAGAGAGATGGTAAAAGGGTGCAAATGAGACAGGGAGTAAAATAGGAAAGACGTAGGAAAGGAGGGAGAGAAGGATAGAGAGGTGGAATGCGAGGGAGAGAATGACAGGAAGGGAATAAGAATAAAATACATGAGGAAGACGGAGTAAAGGGGGATGTGAGAAAGAGGAGAAAGAGAAGGTGGAGATAGAAAGGAGGAGAGGAGGAAAACGAGGTAAGAGAAGTGAGAAAGAGAGAAGGGTAAGAAAGAGAGACTACGAAGGGGAATGGAGAGAAAGAAATAATGTAAGGAGTGAGAAAGTGAAAGTAAAGAAAGGAAAGAAGGCGAAAGAGACAGCAAATGATAAAGACGGCGGGGGGAAGGAAGAGGCTGAAAGAGAGGGTAAGAGAGCGGCTGTAAGAGGTCGAGAAAAACAAGGAGATATGAGAGAGAGAGAGAGAGAGAGAGAATAAGTAATACCCAAACGCTGTGCACCGGGGCCTAAACAACACAATTAGGGCTCATTTGCATACAAGACCAACAATTACATTAGCATAGCCACTCACTATGTTTGGGTCAGGACGCGACAGGTGAGGGGACGACGCTTCACGGTAGTAGTGGTGATGACAGTGTGACGAGGTGAGACAGGATGGGAGGAGGAAGGAACGAAGGAACGAAGGAAGAAAGATGAAACTGAGAAAATGGAAAACAAAGGGAGAAGGATAGATGGGTGGGAACTACTGAAGAAATACGTAGGGATGAAAACACACACACACACACAGAAAGAGTGAGAGAGAGAGAGAGAGAGAGAGAGAGAGAGAGAGAGAGAGAGAAAATAACGCCTTGTAAGAAGTGATGGGGGGCGAGCACTGTGATAAATTCAGGTAGTGATGATGACGATGATGACAGTACAGTAATGATGGGACATGATAAGTAATGTTAGACAATGAATTCTGGAAAAACACATATAATGATGGGTAAAGAAATAAAAACAATGCAGAAAGACGACCGTGTAGGTTTTATTAACCCCTTCTTCTTTCATTTTAATCTTGTCACCGGCCAATTCCTATATTCAGCTTAGGAGAGACTTTCGCACTGAGGGAGTTAGGTGAACAGACTTCAATAATCCCTTTAGTACTAGAGATCCTTCCTAAGCTGAACAGAACTGTCTGGAAGCAGCAAGCGCATCTACAGTCTCATCGTAGTTAGAGGGTTAATGGAAACAAAAGAAAAAGAATAGGAATATAGAAATAGAGAAAAGAGAAGAAAGAACTGTGGAGATGACCGCAATATCTACCCCTAACATGAGTGAAATACTCCAGGGTGGCATGAACCATTTAAGGTTGAAATGATACGTGAGGAAATAATATATGAAGACAGAACGACATGGCCAATGATAATGGCAAGGAGGATGGCAATGAAGTATGATGGAATATAAATCAGAAACCTGGTTTTAGAGGAAGGTAAGACAAGAGCATTAGGTCAGTGATAGTAAGGCAAGTAAGAGCAATGGTGAGCATGATAACAGTTATATGTTATCGGCAACAAAACTCCTGTCGCTTCTCTTGCTTCTCTCTCCACGGACTTCGAAAATCAGCCTCGTGAATTCATCACAAGTGATAATGATTATACTATCTGGCCACGCATCAGCTTCATCAGTGTGATTTGCTTCGGATTTTTAATTCTGTTATGAAGTACATCGAGAGAAAAACCCGAGAGGCAACAGGACTTTCGTTTGCGACTGTATCCACCTGTGATGGAAATAAAATTATGCCACACAAATTAATTAAAGTTTTTTTACAAAATGGACAGACAAACAAACTAATAGATACACTGACTGACAGACAGAATGAAAGAAAGATACCTAGACAGACACAGACTTACTGATCACAAAAATAGCAGAATACTTACCCTTACCGGCCGCCGTCTTTGTGGGTGCGGGTGTGATGATGAGAGTGGGCGTGTCTGTGGGCGTGGTGGGAGGTGTGGGCGGGCGGGTGGGCGTGCGACAACGAACCACTTGGAATTTGGGCGGCATGAGAGCGTTGCTGCTGTCGGTGGTAGGCGGGGAATGTCCGCCCACCCCACCACCATCATCCACACTCCCACCACTTCCCCCGCCCATATACCTCACCCAGGCACTTCTAATGCCCACATCCCCCCCGCCCATATCCACATTCGAACTATCTTTGACCATTTTGCGATCACCACCCACATCCATAGTCTTACTATCCTTCTCCATTTTTCCGTCACCAGTCACTTCCTCACCTCCGCCCATGTTCCAAAGCACGCCCCGGGGAACAGAAAGATCGTCTATGTAAGCCAGGTTAGGGTGTGCGCCGCAGAGGATAAACGGCCCTGGGTTGAGTGGGTCTTGTTCCTTCGGCTGTGAGGGTCTGTGCTGTGTCTCATTCGCTGTTTGATGCTCCCTGCCGCTGTGCTCTATCTGCACTACCACCGACTGTTTCCCTGGCTCTTTATGTTCTTCCTTAGATTTACTCTGTACAAACTCTCCTGGTAGCTTACTGTGAATTTTTAGCTCACTCTGTTTAGTCTCTATTTGTTGTCCGTCAGTTTTATTTTGCAACTGCTGTCTCTCCTCCTTGTACTGTATCTGATGCCCTTCCTGATCACTCTGAATTTCCTCATATGTATTTTGTATTCCCTGTTCCTCCTCTGTATTCTGTGCTCTTGGTCTGTTCAACCGCTCCACCTCACGTTGTATCTGCTCAGCCACCGAGTTTCTCTGCTGACATAACCTGATCTGCTCCTCGATCTGCCTCAATATCTCTCGCTGTGCCTCGCTCCTCCGCCTCTCCTTCTGCTGCCTCGAACCGCTGAGTAGGGAGCTGGTTTCCACAGGCTGGCTAGTTCTCTGCTGCAGGGGTGTCGTCTCTCTCTCCTGCTTTCTGCTTCTGCTTCGCCACAAGTCTAACATCTCTCCTCAACTGTATTTTCTGCTCTTGCCTTTGACTTTCTTGTTCCTCGTCTTATTCCACATGTTTTTCATCATTTACTTTTCTTAACTGTCACTTGTTTTTTTTTTTTTCTAATTCTCTTCTGCTTTCATTCCCATGCGTATTCTACATGTTTTGCTTATGTTTTATCCTTTTTCACATATACATTCCTCTCTCGTGATCCGCTCTACTTTTGTCTCTCTTCACTTTGTCTATCTACTTTTTATTACTCCTTTGGTTTTCTTCCGAGTATTATTCTTCATGTTTTTCAGTTATCATCCTTTTCTTCGCTTTTACTTTCCATTTATGTGTTCTCTTCTCTCTTTACCTTAACTTCGTCTGTCTATCTCTTTATCGTCGTTATTTTCTGGTTTATTATTTTTTTCTAATCGCCTCTCCTTTGTTCTTTTCTCCACTTTAATCTCTTCTCTTCCCTCTTTCACTACTCCCCTCTTCGTTAACTTTACATTTCACAATTTCTCTCGACTAACCACTCTCAGGCTCCTGTGACTCTTAACTGAATGCAATTAGTAGTCGTTAGCTGCAACGGAATATGTGAGTTGTCCCGACCATGAGTAGGTTAACGATAGCAGAATTAACAGTTTCGCTCTCAAATGATTCACCCTCGGCAGAATCAAATCGCCTACCGTTAGCTGCAAGACGATACAGAGCTGCCCCTACCATAATACGGTTACTAGTGCCCGTATTAACGAGTTCTGGCTCCAGTAATTACCAAGCTGAATAAAATCGCCTGGAGTCGGTGGAAGGGAAAACCAGAACTGTCCCGATCATGAACGGGTAAGCGAGTACATACTCCACCATCACCACCCCTGCTTCACCCTCCTCTGCTACAATACTTTCACAGCTCCATTACAAAGCTCTCACACGCAGCCCTATAATCATGTTCTACTGCACCCCAGTATGTGCTAGTGTAATGGCTGTATACTGTAATTACTTCCTATGGTTGTACTTCTTTTGTAGCTCTATGTAATCTGGTTGATTTGTTGTACTTTTGAAGCGGGGGAGGATAATTTTTTGTACTTTGTTTTAAATTTCACTTCCATCGCATTACAATTTCTTCAACTATCTCTCTCTCTCTCTCTCTCTCTCTCTCTCTCTCTCTCAAGGACAAGGACAAAGAAGCACTTCAACTTTTCCGCAGAAACAAAAACATGAACAAACAAAGCGAGCATTAGGTCACGTTACATCATGCAAGCTCTCTCTCTTTCTCTCACACACACACACACATTTCATTCCAATCCTCCCTACTTCCCCTACTTTATTCTTGTTTATTCCGGTGTTCCCTCTCCCTCTTTTTCCATTCGTATACTCTCTCTCTCTCTCTCTCTCTCTCTCTCCCCTGCACCATTATCACGTGACTCCAAGCCTCCCTTCCATTTCCTTCTCCCATAAACTCACTCACCTTCCAACTACTTCCTCCCTCCCTCTACCCCCTTACTCAGTCTCTCCTGACCTCCCTCTCTCCCTACTTCCTCTTCCCCTGTTCAACCCCTTACTCAGTTCCTCCCTCCCCTCCTCCAATCTCCTACTCTCTCCTTCCACTCCTTCAATTCATCGTTTCCGTTTCCCTCCTCGCCTTCACACCTCCTCCTCCTTCCCTCCACTCCAATTCCTTCTTTCCTCTCATCACACTAAAAAATGAAAATTCTCTCTCTCTCTGACCCAGAGGCGAACTGGCCATATGGGAATTTGGGCAATGCCCTGGGGGCCCGTTGAGTGTACGTTGTGTTTTCCCATTTGCTGTAGTGTAACTTGGCGTGGGCCTTTGAACGGTTCGAGATAATCCTTTTTAACAATCAACCGACAAGTTTTTCGGTTTTCAACTGCTGTCAAGATACATAACATTACCCCTGACTGCTAACTGGACTGCAGCCCAAAGCATTAAAAGGGTTCAGTGGGTGTGGCCTGAGACAGACTGAATGAAGGTGTACAGTTGTAAGGATACAGAAAAGGATGTAAGACGGATGTCAAAACTGGCCAGAGATAATGGAGTGTCGAAATTTATCCAATTAAAGTCAGGATACAAAAGTCGGCTAAGATACGAAGCTTAAATTATAACTGGCCACCGAAAAGTGTCAGTTGATGACAAATTAATTTCAGAACGCAGAAACCAGCCAAGATTAGGCACATGACTAAAGAATACATAAGTACTGAGTCCAGTTTTGGTCACATTATTACAAAAGAGATATTAAGAAACATAAGAACGTATAGCGAAGGATGACATAAATGATTCCTAGATTGAGAAAAAAAGCCATATGGGGAACGCTTAAAGGCGTTACAAGGAGTTTTAAGCGCAGGTTACACGGAGATTTAATTAAAACATTCAATATAATCAAAGGTCATGAATATGGTTGACGATAAATACTTCACAACAGATCGGTCGAATTATAAGAGGCAATGGTCATACACTAACTGGCAAAGGATTCCATTCACATGAAGCTAAGCATTTTTTCTTTAACAATGTCAGTGTAGCAAATGTGGTAAAGTCATCAAGTATCAGCCTTTAAGAAACGCTATGATAAGTATTTATGTTCTAACCCCCAGTGAAGTACATTCACTCCTGAGTAATGTATATATTACACTAATGTTTACATTTTTTTAATACTGTTCAGCGCCTGGAGAAAACAACAGCAAAACAACATCAATACATATTACACACTTAATGTTACTTTTCTTTTCATGTAGATAGTATAAAATGTGATTTCCTTTTCCTCCTTCCTATGAAATTTCCATGACAGCTTTTCTCTGCTGCATGGTGGTTCTTCTCACTACTTCTTGCCGGGTTCGACTGGAGAGTTTGATGTGTGGGGGAGGAACCTTCCTACTCTTCCGTCACTGACTTTAACTCGTAGAACAGTTTGTTAGCTATAGCCTTCCCTATAACAAGCAGCCACGAGAGGATTGCTGTTTCCTTTCCTTTGTACTCTTTTATACACGCACACACACACACACACACACACACACACACACACACACACACAATCTCTCTCTCTCTCCCCCAACACCATCCTCCTTGACCCATTTTTAGGATATATAGAGAGAGGGGAGAAGGAGGCAGAGAAAAGAGGAGGGAGAAAGGAGGAAAAGTAGAGAGAAGGAAAAGAGAAGGGAAGGAAGGAAGGGAAGGGAGGGAAGATGGAAGACTAGGAGGGAAGGAAGAAGGGAAGTAAAAGAGAAAGAATGGATGAGGGAGGGAAAGATGAGGGGAGACTAGAGGGAACAGGAAGGAACAGAGAAAACAAGAAAGGAAAGAAAGGAGGAATGAAAGAAGGAAAGAAAGAAGGAAGGGAGGGAGGGAGGGGGAAGGGAGGGGGAGGGGAGAGTAGGGAAGGAGAGAGGAAGGGAGGGAAGGAGAGAGGAAGGGAGGGAAGGAGAGAGGAAGTGAAAGTAGGGATGGAAGGGTGATAAGCGTGGAAGAGAGGGGAGGGAAGGGTTTCAGGTGAGGAGGAGAAGGAAGAAAGGAAGGAAGGAAGGAAGGAAGGGAGGGAGGGAGGAAGCGAGGGGGGAAAGAGGGAGAGAGGGGAGTAGGGAAGGGAGAAAGGAGGGGAGTGAAGGAGAGGGGAAGTGAGAGTAGAGACGGGAGAAAGGAGGGGAGGGGAGGGTGAAAGGAGTGGAAGAGAGGGGAGGGTGAAGGAAGTGGAGGGCAGAGTGACAGGTGAGGAGGAGAGGGGAGAGAAGGAAGGGGAGTGGGAGAGGGAGAGTAAGGGGAACGAGGGAGAGAGTAAGGGTAGGGAAGAGGAAGCTAGGGAGGGAGGGAGAGAGTAAAGAAGGGGAAGGAAGGAGGAAGGGAAGAAGGGAGAGAGTAAGGGAAGGGGAGTGAATGAAGGGGTGGAGAATGAAGAAAGAAGAGGAAAGGAGAAGAGGGGAGAGAAGGAAGGGGAGTGAGGAAGGGGAGGGGAGGGGAGTGAGGAAGGGGAGGGAGGAGAGGCAAGTGTGGGAAGGGAAGGGAAGGGAAGGGAAGGGAGGGAGGGAGGGGAAGTATATGGTGATTGCCCCCTGGTGAGGACATGTTAATACCTACAGGAACTCTCTCTCTCTCTCTCTCTCTCCATAATCCCTCCTACTTTCCCTGGCTCCTTCAGAAGAAAATCACCAAAAGAACAGAGTAATTCATCCTTTTATGTGTGATGGCGTGTGAAGGAGGGAGGGAGGGACGGACGGAGGGAGTGGAGAGGGAGGAAGATCAGAGGAGACGAAAGGAGAGGAGAGGAAGGGTGAAGAGAGGAAAGGACGGGGAGAGGAAAAAGAGAGGGAGAAGGGGAAAGGAAGTGTGTAACGAGGGAGTGGGTAGAAATGGGAATAAGAAAGAAACATGGAAAACGTAGGCAAGGAAAGAAAAAAGGAAGGAAATAAAGAGAGAGAAGGAAGGACAGAGAATGTGGAATGATGGAGAAAGAGAAGAAAAAGATAAGCTCCCCCTCCCCCTTCAAAAAAAAGATGAATAAAAGGAGAGGAGGAGGAGGAGGAATAATATGACGAGGAAGACAGGGAAAGGAATAGTTGGAAAAGGAGAGACAAGGAGAAGCAAAAGAAATAATGTAATGGAAAGGAAAGGGGAGGAGGAAGAAATACGAGAGAGAGAGAGAGAGAGAGAGAGAGAGAGACGGGGGGGGGGGAGATCATGTCGGGGAGAGGCCCAAAATTAGGTCAAGCAGAGAGGAAGGGAGGGTGAGGAGATGCAAAGCCAGACAGACTAACAGAGGGACAGACAAATCGAGAGAGAGAGAGAGAGAGAGAGAGAGAGAGAGGAGAGAGAGAGAGAGAGAGAGAGAGAGATACACGCAGGCATAGGCAGATACACAGACAGGTAAGCAGACACACAGACATACATATAATACGCAGACATCCAAAAGAGAAAAATGGAGACGAATGGAAAGTGAATGGATGACGGCAGGAAGGAAGGATGGATGGGAGGGAGGGAGGGAGGGAGGAAGGGAGGGAGACTAACAACTTCCCCGAATAACATTTTCCAGGAAAGATAACGAAGGCAGGAACAGGTGACAGGGAGAAGGAAGGGAGAGAAGAGGGGAGGAAAGGAGAGAAGAGGGGAGGAAAGGAGAGAAGAGGGGAGGAAGGGAGAGACGAGGAGAGAAAGAAAGGGTAAGTGGGAATATTGAGAGGACAGTGAGTAATGAAGTAAGGGAGGGGAAAGTGAACGATAAAAGTAGGGAGGGGAAGGAAGGAAGGGAGGAAAGCAAGGAGTGGAAGGGAGGGATAAGATGGGGGAAATGAGAACAGACATAGAGGGTAAAAAGGAAAGGGAAACGATGGTGAAAGATGAAGAGGAAAGGGGAGAGGGAAAGTAAAGAGATTTGCGAGTTAGGAGAGAGAGAGAGAGAGAGAGAGAGAGAGAATGAAGGGATGAGACAGACCAGGGAGAGAAGTAAGCGGAAAGAACGATATATAAAGACAAAGAAAGAGGGAAAGAGATATGAAAGGAAATAGAAAAAGGAAATGAGAAAATTCAAGAGAGGTCAGAGAGCCGGAAGGAGAGGTAATGCACGGGGAAAGGTTAAGGAGAGGGAGCGGGAGGGGGAGAGAGAGAGAGGGGGGGGGGAAGAGATGGAGGGAGCTTTGGGGGGTAAGAATGTGGGGAAGGAAGGAAGGAGATACAAGGTGGGAGGAAAGTAGATAAAGAAGAATGTTGGAGAGAGAGAGAGAGAGAGAGAGAGAGAGAGAGAGAGAGAGAGAGAAGGGGGGAAGGGGGGTTCTGGGAAGAGAAAATTAGATGTGATGAGAACGAAACCAATGCCAGAAAAGGGAAAACGGGAGGAAAAGAGGGAGACAGATAAAGAAGGAGAGGGTAAGAAAGAGGGAAAATGAGGGAAGAAGGGGGAGGGAGACATGGCAAGGAAAACAGGAGGGAAAGGGAAGGAGGAAGGAAAGAAGAAGGAAGGAGAGAGGAAAACTGCAGCACAAAGAACAATCGAGAACCACAGAAGGAATAATGAGGAAGAGGGGAGAAAGAGAGGAGAGAGGAGACAAGATGGGAGAGAGGAGAAAGACAGGAGAGACGAGACAAGATGGGACAGAAGAAAAAAGATGGGAGAGGAGAAAGACGAGAGAGAAGAGGAGGGAAGATGGAGAGAGAGTAGGGAAGACGGAATGAACAAGGACAGGAAGAAGATACGGAGAAAAGAGGAAAGAAGGACGAGAAAGGCAAGGTTTGAAAATGGAAGAACTACGAAGGAGGTAAGAGGAAAGGAGGAAGGAAAAAGACGAAACGGCAAAAGAAGGAGGGAGACGAATGAGAAGACAGGAAGGATAGTAGGGGGAAGCAGGACGGAGATGAGAGAAAAAGAGAAGGAAGAGGAGACAGAAAAGACAATGAGAGGGTAGGAGACAGGAGAGAGGGAAGAGGGAAAAAAAAAGGCTTACATTTACAGCAGGAAAGTCTACAGGAAAGATATAGAGAAGAAGGAAAGAAGCAAGGAAAGAAGTGAGGAAAGAAGATGGAAAGAAGAGAGGAATCAAGAAGGTGAGAGCATCAAAAGCAAGGAAGAGGAAATGAGGAAGAAGAGAAAGAAAGAAAAAAGGAAGAAGGTGGAAGTATGGATGAGGGAGAGATGAAGGAGAGAGAAGAAAGGAAGGAAGAGAGAAGCTAGTTAGAGAGGGAGGGAGGAGGGTAAATAAGAGGAATTATTGCACTGTAAAATGGATGAGCACTTGAATGATGAGAGTTTGGGGGGGAGGAGGAGGAGGAGGAGGAAGAAAAATGAGAGGATAACTTAAGAGGGAGGAGGGAAGAAATGAGTGGGAAGAGGGAAAAAAGAAGATTGGGATGAGGATGAAGATTAGGTGGATAATGATGATGATGATGAGGGGAAGGAGAACAAATGAGAAGGATAACAGAAGGAGGGAGAAGGGAAGAAAAGAGGGGGAGAGGGAGAACAAAAAAAGGAAGTTGTAGACGAAGGGGGGACGTGGGAAAAGAAAAGAAAAAACGGAACGGAGGAGGAAAAGCAGGGGGGGAGAGAGAGAGAGAGAGAGAGAGAGAGAGAGAGAGGGGGGGGGAAAGAGAGACGGTAGGATGGAGGCATGGAGGAAGAGATACGAGGAGGGAGGGAGAAAAAACAGGAAAGATAGGAGCAGCGAGTGAAATAGAGAATGGGAGGAGGGAGGAAGGAGCGCAGGAAGGAAGAAGCGAGTAAGTTAGGGAGAAAGGAGGAGCTAGTAGAGAAGGGAAGAAGAGAGAACATGAGAGAAGGAGCGATGACAAAACAGAGACGGAAGAAGACTGATACTCATGAAGGAAGGAAGGAAGGAAAGGAAGGAATGAAAGAAGGAAGAAATTTAAGGAAGGAAGGAAGGAAGGAATGAGGGAAGGAAGGAAAGGAATGAAGAAAGAACGGAGGGAAGAAGGAAGGAATTTAAAGACGGAAGGAAAGAAGGAATTTAAAGGAAGGAAAGAAGGAATTAAGGAAGGAAGAACAGGAAAGGAAACTTGTTAGGCAACGAAGGATATGGGAAGGAAAAGAAGTACGGAAGGAAAAAGAAGTGAGGGATGAAATATGAATAGTAGAAAAGAATGGAAGGAAGGAGTGAGAAAATGAGAAGAGAACAGGGAGGGTAAGAATGAAAATGAAAGGAAGAATGGAAGAAGAAGAAACCGAGAACAGGAGGAGAACAAGCAAAAGGTGGAAATGAGGGGAGGAATGAAGAGAATGGCTGTTATAGGGAATGGACGATGGGAACGAGAGAGAGAGAGAGAGAGAGAGAGAGAGAGAGAGAGAGAGAGAGAGAGAGAGGACTACTATTATCTATTTGTATAACTGTCCACGTTGAATAAAATCTTCTGGGGGTGTCCTGATTTAAGTCATTGTGGTGAAAGGGTTAAGGGAGAGAAGGAGGAAAGAAACAAGAGGGGGAAGAGGGAAGGGGGATGGAGAGAACATACGATGGGTAGAAGAGAGAAGGCAAGAGGTGGGAAAGAGGAAGATGAAAAAAAAAGAGAAAAGAAATAGAAAAGAGGAGAAATAAGAAAAGAGAAGGAAAAGAAAGAGGAAATGGAATGTGAAAAGAAGGAGAGAAGAGAAGGAAAGCGAAGACAAGAGAGGAAAATGGAGAAGAGGAGATGGCAGGATAAATTTGCAACTGCTGTGGTAAGTCGGACGATTCGCGTGCATCGTGTTTGCAAGCCGACACTAAATAGGAATACGACCCCACCACCACGACCCGCAATCAGCCACACGCCTGACTCACCACCAACACACTTACCACCAAATTCCCAGTCGTAACTATAATATGTTTTTATAGGATGAACAAAAGACAGAAAGATTCAGCACTCTCCTTTCTTTCCCCTCCTTAAAAAATAAAATCGGGAGAAAAGTATCCTGTAAATAAGATAGAATAAGATTAATTTTGCAGGATAGACAAGGAAAGGAGAGAGCAAAAGCCACCCGTGTTTCCTATCCCTCCTACAGGCACATATCTTAGGTGTGAAAATTAATCCTTACATCTGTTTTCTCCAGGAAGAACTACGACGGGAAAATGCAGAGCCGTCTCGTGTTTCTAAGTCTTCGTCCAAAACAAATCTAAAGTTAGGAGAGGGGGTCGATCGTGAACGTGAGAATTCGGGAACAAACTCCGCTGTGACTCAAGATACGACCCTGAAGGAGCATAATAAACGTGAAAGATGGAAGACTGAAAGAGGTAAGAAGGAAGAGAAATATCGTGACAAATGGAAGACTGAAAGAGTGAATATGGAAGGATAATGGTGAAAGAAAGAAAATGAAAGAAAAATGGGTATGAACGAAAGATGAATGACATTCTGAATAAGGAAGGATAACAGGCGTGAAAAAAGAAAGGCTGTAACGACAAGGAAGAATAACAGGCTTGAAGGAAGACTAAAATAATGAATTAAGAAATACTAAAGTCAAAGAAAGCAAACAGCAACAGACCTACTAGTCCTTTCGAGGCTGTCTGTTACTTATTAAATTATAGTATTTGTCCTGAGTCGCAGACAGAGATATCAAAGCAAGATAGCTTCCCCCACCTACGTGTCCCCTCAGGCGAAGTTGGCAAGAAAAAGATGAGAAGGACTACGATGTAGCACTTCTTTTTAGGAAAAGTGGCTACGTCTAGACGATTGTAGTGAGCGTGGAGCTGACTTTTCAAAGTGAGCTAGAAGCAGCCTTATTAAATCCCTTCTATACGAAAGACCTTCCCTGAACTGAAGAATATCGTTGGGCAGCAGCAAGAATAAACTAAGAAGTAGTGTACGCCAACCGGATTTAAGAGATCAAGTGCACCAGGAAGTAGTAATTATGCTGCAGTCACCCTGATCCTGTATCTGACAAAAGTCAAATTATTGTCGCGGTCAGTCGTCAACATGCTTAGCGGGGGATTAGAACCTTGATACTGACCAGTGAGATTTGTAAATGTTAGTACTTCATTACAGTCACTGCCGGTCTAGCTGTTCCACTTCTTTACTATCCTTCTGAAGAAATGTTGTGTTTTATTTATCTGGGAAATATTCGCCAATAATTTTATAACCATTACCTCCAATGCAATTAAACCAGTTTAATTAATATCTGCCTTATCAACCGCCATATTGCCACTTATTTTATTCTCTCTCTCTCTCTCTCTCTCTCTCTCTCTCTCTCTCTCTCTCTCTCTCTCTAATCAACAGCACCCACCCCCCTCATAAGTTAGCACCAGCAGACTTCTCTCTGTGATCACCTCTAACTTTCCTCCATCCCTTCTTCCTTCCTCCCTTCCTCCATCCCTCCTTCCTTCCTCCCTTCCCCCATCCCTCCTTCCTTCCTCCCTTCCTCCATCCCTCGTTCCTTCCTCCCTTCCCCCATCCCTCCTTCTTTCCTTCCCCCATTCCTTCTTCCTTCCTCCCTTCCCCAATCGCTCCTTCCTTCCTCTCTTCCCCCATCCCTGCTTCCTTCCTCCCTTCCACCCTTCTCCCATCCCTCTTTCCTTCCTCCCTTCCCCCATCCCTGTTTCCTTCCTCACTTGCTACACCTTTCCTCCCCTGCACACAGTTACTCTTCCTCCCTCATCCCATTCTTTTTTTATTTTTTCCTCGTTCTTCTCTTTCATTTTCCCGTATTCCCCCTCTTCCAAGGCAGAGATGTTGGTAAGAGAAAGGAGTACAAACAGGGAAAAGGCAGGAAAACCAACAGAAGGATGACAGGAACGGAAGGAGGAGACAGGAGGAAGACAGGAGAGAAGGTAAGAGTAAAGGACAGAAGGAAAGGGATGACCGAAGATAAGTGAGGAACGGATAGCAGAAAAGAGAGAGGAATGGAGAAGAGGACTGAAGAGACGACAGCAGGAGAGGAGAGGAGAGGAACGAAAGAGGATGGGTAGGAGGGAAAGTCACAGACACAAGTCACTGATGAGAACAGAAAGAAGAAGAGGGAAGAGAAGAGAGCTAAGAAGAGAATGGAGAGGAGAATGGATAGAAGGGAAGATAATGGAAATGAGAGGAATGATGGGAAGAGCGGTGACAAGAAAGGAGAGAAGCAGAGTAGAGAGGAGGGGAGAAAAGGGACGAAAAGTGTGGAGAGGATGGAAGGAGAGTGACAGAAAGGGTAAAATAAAACTGAGAGGAATGCAAAGGTCACAGAGATGTTGTCAGGGAAAAGAAGGGAGAGGAAAGATGAGGAGTGAGAGGACAGAAGAGATGAGAGAAGAAGAGATGAAGGAAAGAGAGAGAGAGAGAGAAAGGAAGAGAGCGTGGGAAGGGCAGAGAAACGAAATGAGGGATAGATGAGAAGGGGAGACGAAAGGAAGGACAAGGGAGAGAAGAGCGGGGAAAAGGGAAGGGAGGGGAGGAGGAACGAAGGGGAGAGGAAAGGAAGAGGAGAGGGGAGAAAGGAGGGGACGGAGGAGATGGGAGAGAGGAGGGGAGAATGGAGGGGAACGGGGAGTGGGGAGGGAAGAAGGGAGAAGGGAGGGGAGAGGGGAGACGGGGGAGGAGTGGGGAGAAAGAAGGGAAGGATGGGGAGGGGAAATACAAAGGACTCAAACTACAACATACTACAGGAACTTTCGAGGCCACTGTAATAGTGTAGGTGAAAGACAAGGATAACAGAGAAGGAGGGAAGGGGAAGGTCAACGATATACAGTAGGTTAGGAGGGAAAGGGAGGAGAAGAGATGGAAGGCAAAGAAAGGAAGGAAGGGAGAGAAAGGGAGAGGACGCGTCAAGAGATGGATTATGTAAGAAAAGAGAGAGAGGACGGGCTGGGTAAGTAAGGAGGAGATTGAGGAAGGAGGGAGAAGGGAGGAGTGGGGAGAGAAGAGTGGGGAGGGAAGAGAAGAGAAAAAAAAAGAACAATGCGAGGCAAGTTAGGGAAGAAAGGGGAGAGACGGGAAGGGAGAGGGAGGAGGGAAGGAAGTGATAGATGGGAGGAGAGGGAGAGCGAAGGGAGTGATACATGAGAAGGGAGGGAATGGAGACACGGGAGGAAGAGAAGAGAAATGAGGGAAGAGAGAGAGAGAGAGAGAGAGAGAGAAGGAAAGGAAGGGAAGGGAAGGGAGGTGAACAAAAGGGAGAGAGTATTGACAATAAAGGTGAGGGGAGAGGGGAGTAAAGTTAGTAATTAGAAAGAGAGAGAGAGAGAGAGAGAGAGAGAGAGAGAGAGAGAGAGAGGCAAATGGAAGATAACTGGAGATGGAAGAGGAGATATAGGGAGTAAAGAGAGGAAAGAAAGATTGAGATGAAAGAGAATGAGAACAATGGAAAGCGAGAAAAACTGATGAAGAGGGGAAGGGGGAGAAAGGAGGAAGAGAGAAAGGGAAGGACTGGAAGACAGACAATGGTGTAAATTAATACATGAAAGAAAGGAAGAGAAGAAGACAGAGTGAGAGAGAACGAAGGAAGGTGAGAGCAAAAGGAGGAGAGAAGGATGGAAGGGAGGAGGGAAGGGAGGAGAGAAAGATGGAAGGAAAGGAGGAGACACAGAAGGAAGAAAGGAAGGAGAGAATGGACCAAAGAACTTAAAGAAAACAAAAGGGAAGGGAAAAAAACAAATAGGAGGAGGAGGAGGAGGAGGAGGAGGAGAGAGAGAGAGAGAGAGAGAGAGAGAGAGAGAGAGAGAGAGAGAGAGAGAGAGAGAGAGAGAGAGAGAGAGAGAGAGAGAGAGAGAGAGAGAGAGTCAGTCAGTCAATAACTCGTATATGGAAGGAACTGTTTAGTGAGGAAAAGTATAAAGGGAGGTTTGAAATAATAATAATAATAATAACAATAATAATGCTACTATACTACAACTACCACCACCGAAGCAATAACAATATAATTATACTACTGCTATTATTACTACTACTACTAGCAGCAACAGCAGCAGTTCTAACAGTAGTACTATTTTTATCATCATTATTATCTTGTAATTTTACCCGTATTACCACTTTCATCAATTAGTATGTCAAGGACTGTGTGTGTGTGTGTGTGTGTGTGTGTGTGTAATAAAGGAGTGAGAGACGGCTGTGGGTCAATGGGTGGGGAATGGCAGACATCTATACCACCACACTGTCACACGGTAAGTATATTGCCCCCCCCCCTCTCTCTCTCTCTCTCTCTCTCTCACATAAATGAATTTTCACTGTTCTGTTGGGCAGTAACTCACCTAGTAATTTTTTTTTATCCATTTCTCCTCTCTCTCTCTCTCTCCCTCTCTCTCAAATGAATTTTCACTAGATCTATTGGTCATTTAGTTATTCTCTCTCTCTCTCTCTCTCCCTCTCTCTCAAATGAATTTTCACTAGATCTATTGGGCATTTAGTTATTCTCTAGATCTCAAATGAATTTTCACTAGATCTATTGGTCATTTAGTTATTCTCTCTCTCTCTCTCTCTCTCCCTCTCTCTCAAATGAATTTTCACTAGATCTATTGGTCATTTAGTTATTCTCTCTCTCTCTCTCTCTCCCTCTCTCTCAAATGAATTTTCACTAGATCTATTGGTCATTTAGTTATTCTCTCTCTCTCTCTCTCTCTCTCTCTCAAATGAATTTTCACTAGATCTATTGGGCATTTAGTTATTCTCTCTCTCTCTCTCTCTCTCTCTCTCTCTCTCTCAAATAAATTTTCGCGATCTATTGGGCACAGGAATTTCTCTCTCTCTCTCTCTCTCTCTCAAATAAATTTTCGCGATCTATTGGGCACGGGAATCTCTCTCTCTCTCTCTCTCTCTCACACACACACACACACACACACACAGAGTAAGCACGGAACAAACATCGGATCACAATCTATTATAATGAGAATTTTTATATAATCAATTTTAAGCTTACCAATGAAACACACACACACACACACACACACACACACACACACACACACACACACACACACACACACACACACACACACACACACACAGCCTCAAAAAATATACTTTCCCAATATCATCAGCTGCAGCCAAGGGGTCCAGGCCATCTCGACAGAAAATGAGAATCAGCCTCCCAGGGGCCACAGAAAACGGAGAGTGGGTCAGCAATAGCGGGACTGGATGAACGGAAATGGGATGAAGGTGTTAACTCCTTCAGTACGATGGCATACTTTAAGGTTTAATCTCCTTCTCTTATATCCTGACGATTTTATTTTAGTTGGGATATGTTTTTCAAGCTGAGGAGGTTAGATATAGCCTTCGTTAATCCCTTCACCAGTTAAGGTCTGTCCTAGGTCGAGGAAACCCTGATGGTGGCAAGAAAAACTTAATGATACGTTATGGATAGACAGACAGAGATAGGTAAGCCAATAAAAATCAGCATTCACAGCTAAAGACAACGCGCTGCAGGTCAGAAAAAGAGATAAAAGTTGTCCTGAATAAAGAGAGAATGGCAATCAGCTCAAAAATTAAGAAAACCATGAATATATATCGACAAATGACGGCCATGGCGGCATAAACTGCATTATACGAAAATCAGGCGACGGCAAAATTATAATACTCTATATGTTTATCCTCGAGTCCTCTATGACCCCATCAGGAGCACAGGGGGCCGGGGCTAGATTACTTAGTCTTGATATTTAAGAACAGTAACCACTCGTTCCGCCATGAGTGATAGTCTGTTAGTAATAATCCCTAACTCACCCTTGGATATAAACCCTTAGAGACGATACCCGGTCAAAGAGCTTTATCCTACCAGGCAAACAGGCATCAAAACCAGAAAAGAAAGGTATATGATGAGTATATTAACCCCTTCACTACGATGACAGATTCTTATTTTTCTTGCTACCACCAGACGATACTCTCTGCCTTAGGAGCTTCAAGCTGCGAAAAGGTTATACTCCCTCTTATTACGAAACTCACTTAAGCTAATCTACAATCATCTGACGACAGCAAGAGTAATGCCAAAGAAACTTCCATGGCCTAAAAGGATTGAAAAAATATAAAAGACTGTGAACCGACCGAAAACGAAGCCAATAATAGACGAAATTACAAAAAATAAAAAAAAATGAAATGACAACAAAAGACTCAAAAAGACCAGATCAGAAGGAAAAAGACAAAATAAAATAAAAATATACTGCATAGATTTAAAAAAGCTACACAAACAAAATAAAGCAGAAAAAACACAGAAACAGGCAGTAAACATAAATCAATCAAAAATTAACCCTTTGCCTGCGAATCACCCACTGCATTTTATTCCGGCACAAGTGGAATGATTTTAATAAGCTCAAGAGAAACATTAAGCACCAAAAACGTTACACGCTACCCCGATTAACGTATTGTTCTATTCCAGCTTATTTGGTCCCTAAAGATTTTACTCGTCACAAATTCACAGCAGTCAGTGTCGAACCTACCCCAAAATGAATAAAAAACAAATACATAAATAAATACATAATATACATACATCAATACGCGAACAGTTGGCGCTAACCGGGGAAAACGTACCACAAATAAAAGAATCAACGGTAAAGATAACATGCAAACCCAAAGAAAACGACGACAAAGAAAGCTCCATTTACCCACAATTTTCATCTCTCTCTCTCTCTCTCTCTCTCTCTCTCTCTCTCTCTCCCTATGTGTGTATATATATATATATATATATATATATATATATATATATATATATATATATATATATATATATATAAAAGAAAACGAACTTTAAAATATGCTGAGAAAACGAGATGCTTTTCATACACAAGGAAAAAAATGGAAACCTGTGGTTACAGAAATAACTGAATTATAAGCCAAGCAAAAAAAGTGAAAAGGTACATAACGCACACTAAACAAAACAATATGGATACTTAAAAGAGGCAAAGAACGAAATATAAAACAAGTAAGGACTGTAAACGCTGAGAGAGAGAGAGAGAGAGAGAGAGAGAGAGAGAGAGAGAGAGAGAGAGAATGCAAAGCCGCATCAAAGAAAACGGAGCGTGGAGCTGTCGGACCGTCATATTGATTTATCGACTCCCTGTCCGATTTGGGGCAGGGCGTCTTCAGGGGGGCAGTGGGGGGGGGGCTTAAGTGAGAGAGAGAGAGAGAGAGAGAGAGAGAGCGCTGGGGGGGGGGGAGTGATGCAAAAGTGAAAATGTGAGCAAAGAAAATGCTGGGAAAAGTGGAAATTTGGGATGAAGGTGCCGAGGGTGTTGTAATTTTGAGTGGGGGGGGGGGCAGTAAGTGGCAGAGGGGAAGGAGGAGGGGATAAAGAGGGGAAAGAGAGGGAAAGGTAAAGGGGGAAGGAAGAGGGGGAGAGTAGGTGCCGAGATTAAGGAAAGGGAGGAAATGAGAGAGGTGGAAGTGGGAAGAGAGAGAATGGGGGAAAGTAAGAGGGTGGGAAGTGGGGTGTGTGTGTGTGTGTGTGAGAGAGAGAGAGAGAGAGAGAGAGGGGGGGGGAGAGGTGATAAGGTGAGAGTGGGGGACGGGAGGGATGGGAGTGAGGAGAGGGGATACTGCATTATTCTGTCTAAAGGTCTTATTTTGGAGGGAGAGGGGAAGGGGGAGAAATGAGAGAACAGAAAGAGGAGAAAGGAGGGAAGCGTAGGGGAACAAGAGGGAGAATGATGTGGGAGATGAGGGAGAGGGGAGAGAGGGCAGTAGGGAACATGTAAAAAGAGGGGGGGGGAGAGAAAAAAGCTGAGAGAAGAGACAGCATGAAGGAGGGAGAAGAGACAGACCGAGGGAAGGATAAGAGAAAGTGAGTGAAAGGAGATGAAGATAAGTAAAAGAGGTGAGGAGGAGAAGAGAGAGACAGGGGATGAAAACAAAGAAAATATATGAGGGGAAGAGGAGAGGGGAAGGGGGAGGGGATGGGGAATAGGGTATGAGAGTGTGCTAATGCTGGCGTTTATATCTTTGGGGAGACATGAGATAGGGAGGGGAAGGGGCGGAGGGAAAAGGGGTGATAGGAGGATGGAGGATGGAAAAGGGAGGAAGAGCATGTACGGGGATGGAGATGGGAAGGGAAGTGAGAGGGAGGTGGGGAAGTGCGAGACGAGGGGGTGGAAGGAGAGAGGTGGTGAGGAGGGAAAGGGGTGGAGAGGGAACAAACGTGGGGGAGAGGGAGAGTGGTGGAGGGTGAGAGAGGTGTGAAAGGTGTAAGGGAGGAGGGAGAGGCGTGGGGGCAGGAAGAGAGGTGGGGAGGAGGGGGTGTATAATTATAGCTATTGTAGTGTTAAAGAAGGGGAAGGGGAAGGAAGACTGGGAGGGGGAGCGAGAGGGACGAGTGAGAGGGGTGAGGGGGAGTGATGGGGGAGGGAATTTTAACGAAAACAAAGGGGACAGGAGGGAGAGAGGAAGGAAGAGGGCAAAGGAGTATAGGGAGGGGGAGGGGAAATGGAGAAGAGGGGAAGGGGAGGGAGGTGCAGGGCTGGGAAAAAGGATATCGATGAAAGGGAGGTGTAATAACGTTATCTCTAGGGCGTTACGGGCGGGGGAGAGAGAGAGAGAGAGAGAGACGAATTGACAGGAGGGAGAGAGAAAAGGAAACTGCGAGAAAAAAAGAAGAAAGGAGAACCAAGGAGTATAAACAGCTTGGGAACTAAGGGAGGTTTGGAGACTGCTGCAGAGAAGTATGTGGTGGGGGAAAGAGGAAGAGGAAAGGAGGGGAAATGAGGAAGAGGAAAGGAGTGAAAGAAGAGAGGCAGGGAGGGAGAGAAGAGAAAGGAAAAGAAAAGGAGGAAGGGGATGAAGGGGGAAGAGTTGACACGGGAGAGAAGATGGAAAGGAGAGGAAGAGAAAAGAAGATGGCTGGATGAAAAGAGAGTGAAAGGAGAAAAATGAGACTGAAGAAGATGAGAGGAAAATGTAAAAGTGGAAAGAGAGAAAAGGATAATGAGGTGACAGGGAGGAGGAGGAGGAGGAGGAGGAGGAGGAGGAGGAGGAGGAGGGCAAAACCTGGAGCGATAAGAGAGTGCTAAAGGAGAGAGGGAGGGAGGGAGGGAGGGAATGTGGCTGGGGCGGAGGAGAATGGAGGGAGCGAGGAGGGAGGGCGGGAGAAGGGAAAGGTAAAAGCGATCGAGTCAAATCATACGTAAAGAGAGAGAGAGAGAGAGAGAGGGACGGAGGGAGAAAGAAAGAGAGAGAGAGAGAGAGAGAGAGAGAGAGGAGAAAGCGAACGATGGGTGTGGGGAGAGGATGCGAGTGAGAGGGGAGTTAAGGAATGAGATAGGGGAAGCACAGGAAGGAAGGAGAGAGCAAAAGAAGAAAGAGAGCAATGGAATGGAAAGATGGCAAAATGAGAGAGAGTGTAAAGGATGAGAGAATAAAGGATGGGGAAAGAGAGTGAGGGGAGAGGGGGGGTGGGCGGAGGGGATGATGGGGGAGTGAAGGGGAGGGGATGGGGAGAAGGTGAGTGGAGAGGAAGAGGACTGGGGAGGGGAAGGGAAAGCGGGAGAAGTAAAAGAACGTGGGATGAGACGGTGTGAAGGAGATTGGAAGAGACTGTGGAGAGGGGAAAGATTATGAGGGGTGATGTGAGGGCTGGGAGAGCTGAAGGAAATAAGACAGTGAAGGGAAGGGATGGTAGGGTAGGGTAGGGTAGGGTAGGGTAGGGTAGGGTAGGGAAGGGGAGGGGAGGAAGAGGGAGTAGCGGAAAGGAATGGAAAGGAAAAGAGAGGAGAGGAGAAAAACGGGAAGGATAGGATAGGAAAGAGAAGGGGAAAGGAGAGGAGAGGCGAGAGGAGGGGAAAGGAGAGGAGAGGAGGGGAAAGGAAAGGAGAGGAGAGAGGAGGGGAAAGGAGAGGAAAGGACAAAGCAAAGAAAGAGGAGGAGAGGGGTTGCAAGGAGAGAAAAGGAAGGGGGAGAGGAGAAATAGAAAGAGGAGAAATTGGGAGAGTTGAGTAGTTAACAAGAGGAGAGGAAAGAAGATAGAGGTGAGAGGAATTCGGAAGGAATGGGCAAAGGAATGGGGAGAATCCATGAGACAGAGAATATGGGAGAGGGGGAGGGAGGGGAGGGGGAGGAGAAGGAAAGGAGAGAAAGGGAGAGTGGGGAGGAAAGGAAGGGGGGGGAAGGGGCGGAAATGAATGAGGTGTGTGAGGGGAGGAGGGAGGGAACGAGGAGGGAGAAGGAGAGATGTAGAAGATTAGAAGGAGGGGTTGGGGGTTAAAACCGATGAGGGAGGGGAGACGACCGTAGAGAGAGAACGGAGAGGTGGGTGATGGAAAGAGGGAAGAGAAGCGACGAGATAGAAGAGGGGGAGAAGGAAGGAGGAGAGGAATGGAATGAGGAGGAAGGGGAAGAGGGCAGGAGAAAGATGGCAGGAGGGAGGAGAGGTGATAGAGGAGAGGAAGGAGAGGAGGATAAACGAGAGAAGATGAGAGGAGAATGAAGACAGGATGAAGACGAGGAGAAACTGAGAGGGGAAAAGAGAAGAGGAAATTAGACAAAAGAAAGGGGCAAGGCAAGAAGATGATGAAGAGGACAGGAGCGAGAGGAGGAGAGGAATATGAAGGAGAACAAAGACGGCAAACAGCAACAGACGTAAAGGTCCATCCCAGAAAATGATGATAGAAAACAGGACATGAGATACAATGAAGAAATATAAGAAAAGAGGAAATATGAGGAAAGGGAATATAAGAGGTGAGAAAAAAGGAGAAATGAGACAGAAGAGAACGAAGAGACAGGGAGAGAAAGAGGGTAGGAGGGAGAAGAGGAGGGAGGGGAGGCAGGTAGGCGGACAGAAGTGGAGGTTAAGAGTGTGCGATGATCTGAACAGGGAGGAAGAAAAAAGGAGAGAGAGAGATTCTGGGAACGAGAGGAGAAGGAGGAGGAGGAGGAGGAAGAGGAGGAGGAGGAGGAGGAAGAGGAAGAGGAGGAGGAGGAGGAGGAGGAGGAGGAGGAGGAGGAGGAGGTGGTGTAGGAGGAGAAGGAGCGCCAAATGTCGCGAATTCTCTCTCTCTCTCTCTCTCTCTCTCTCTCTCTCTCTCTCTCTCTCTCGTGGTGAAATATGGTAGTTCGACTCCGTAGAGATATTGGCGTGACCCGTTGAGAGAGAGAGAGACGGGGGGAAGGATTGGTGAGACGGGTAAAGATGTTTAAAGTGTAAAGAGAAGGAAAATGGGTGGGCTAATGCAGAAGTGAAATAAGCTAAAAGAGTGAGTGAGGCAGTGAATGAGGCGATGAAGGTGAATGGATGAGTGAGTAGGCGAAAGTGAATGAGTTAATCGCCTCTAGACAGACCACCCGACTCTTTTCCGAGCAGTCCTCCTACGCACAACAAACTAAGTTACACATTTTCACACTACACCACTTGGGCACTAACACCCACCGTCCAAACTGAGTATTTCTGCTGCAGTCTCGCTTAGGACTGGCGAAATTAAGTTATCGGAGGTTTGTGTGACATGGTGGGTCTTGCGGGAAACCTTTTAAGCATCTTTTAGCAACATTTAAACCCCACACAGTTCTCTACCCCTGCCTGGGATCGACGTCGTGTACTTTCCAACGGCAGTCAACCATTCTATCAACCGGCCACCACAAAGTGACTAGGATGAAGGAGTTAGCCAAACCGTGATGAACTGGAACTGAATGTGGTGAGGCAAGAATTACCACTCTTGCTGGCGACTCACTCTCAGTTGTAACAAACAAATGGCATTACCTGAAAAAAATACTAGAGTTGTCCCGAGCATCAGCGAGTTATTGGCGATATATTAACATACTCTTCGTGATATGACACATCCCTCTCTCTCTCTGTTGAAAAAAAAAATCCTCTGGCCTTAGCTGGAATAAAATACTAGAGCTGTCCCAACCATGAGAGAATTAACCACTTCAGTACAGTGACATCCCATATTCTTGTTATCCTCAGACCATTTTTTTTTTTCCCCAGCTTTGGGAATCTTTTTTGATCTGGCATATCAAGATACAGCATATACTACAGTACTGCCACCATGACGAGAGGGCATGAAAAAAGGAAAAAGTGAATAAATAACAGAACCGTCAAAAAGTTGCAAGATTAAGACACAAAGCATCACCACACCAGAGTTAGTGAAGAGAGTAAAAGGAAGTGACTGGTGAGGTAAGTTTGGAGTGAAGTGAGTCAGCGCTAGACTGACATGAAACTACAGGACATACAAGGATATGAACTTGGAGCTTCCCAGACTAGAGGTTAATCGCCTGATGATACTGGGACTTTAAAAGGGGGAGGGACGTTATCGTTGTTAAAGTGTAAAAAAAATATATATATGCAAAAAAACGTTCAACACAAGAAAACGTTCAACAACATTACCAATAACCCCTTCACTGCGATACCGTATTTTCTGCACAACTACGGATGTCTATGGGCAATATTATTCAGTTCTAGACCGACATCTCGATCTAGGGAGGGTTGCTGTAGTCTTCATTTACCTCCCCACTGCGAAAGATCTCCTGAAGGTCATGAAAAGGGTTTAGGGACAAAAATGAAGTAAATGACGCCCAGGGATGAAGGAAGTAACAATCGCGTCAACCATTCCAAAAGGGTACAGACAACACACCACCAACAATGACAAGGTATACGGGCTCGACTGTGATATTTTTAAGTGTTTACATCATCAACGACACTATTATGCAAGTGTGTGTGTGTGTGTGTGTGTGTGTGTGTGTGTGTGTGTGTGTGTGTGTGTGTGTGTGTGTGTGTGTGTGTGTGTGTGTGTGTGTGTGTGTGTGTGTGTGTGTGTGTGTGTGTGTGTAATGACAAATACTACTACTACTAATAATAATAATAATAACAATAAATGTTAACTAACACTCAGGCTCCTATGACACACTCTCGGCAGAACAAAATCATCTGGCATAGCTGGGATACAACACTGGCGTAGGCGACTATGTGAGGCTTCAGTAATCAGCCTTGTAACTAACTATATACACTGCACTGGTGGTGATATCACAGCAGGAAATGTCACTATCATATGGTGCTTCAGTGTAGTGTGTATGTAGAGATATAAATACAGGGTGTCCCGGGAGGAAAGGGCATAACTTTGGAAAGTGGTAGATGAGGGAATTCTAAAAAAAGGCTATATCAACATGTTTCTAAATCTCAACCGTTACGGAGCTACAGTTACTGACGACCTCCTGGGTAAATACTGATGGATATCATTATCGGCCATAATGTCATCAGCAATTGTAGCTCCGTATCGTTTGAGGTTTGGACCCATGCTGATGTAACATTTGAGCCTGAAATTCCTTTATTTATCATTTCCCAGTTATGAACTACCCTCCCAGGACACCCTGTGTGTGTGTGTGTGTATATATATATATATATATATATATATATATATATATATATATATAGAGAGAGAGAGAGAGAGAGAGAGAGAGAGAGAGAGAGAGAGAGACAGACAGACAGACAGACAGACAGACAGACAGACAGACAGACAGACAGACAGACCTGAACGAACTAAGGTATAAAATTAATAACGGCTAGACAGTCAGACAGTGTCGAGTGAAAAATGCCAATAAACCGGGTGCAATAACTGTCAGTGTCTGTGTAAGAGATATTAATCCTCACACCCAACACAGAGGGGATCGGAAGGGGATCGAAGTGAGTAGGACACAGCCTAAATCAGTCATAACAGCCTCCTTAAACCCTACACTCCAGGACGTCAATTATATACATATATATAATTTTTTTTACTTCTGATTATTTTTTCTGCTCAGGAGTGATTTTTCGAAGTGGAAGGTTTAGATGTGGTTTAAAAAAACAACAACTTCATGACTAGACAGCCGTCCTAAGTGCCATAAAATGTTTTGTAATAGCACTGGATTGAAGGGGTTATATGCTGAATGAAATAAGGAGAATGAGGTGAAGGGGGAAGTTAAAAGCGAGGTGAACGGGAGACTGCCAAGTAAAGGCGAAAATAATAGGGAGGAAACTTCTGAAACCGTAAGTACTAACTTTTGTAAACTACTGTAACTCTAGTCAGATGAGGAGGAGGGTGGGTGGGGTAAGAGGAGGGTGGGTGAGTTGAGAAGAGTGAAGTGTGAGGGTGGGAAGAAAGGTTGTGAAATGAAAGTGTGAGATAAGGAGGAGTGTCAGAGTGTGGAAGAGGTGGAGGGTGAAATATGAATAGGCTGAGGAGGAGGGTGAAGGCCTGAGGTGAAGAGGAGGGTGTGAGTGTGAGCAAGGTGGAGGGTGAGGTGTGAGTGAAGTGAGGCAAGATGAAAGTATGGATGAGGTGAGGAAAAGGCTGAGGTGAGGTAGAGGGTGAGATGAGGAGGAGGAGGATGAAATGTGAGTGTGGTGAGAAGGAGGAGGAGGAGGTGAGTGTGTGAGGTGAGAGTAAAAACGCAATGGGAAAAACAAGTAGGAGAGGAACTACTGAAAATCGCTGTACTAAATTCTGAATAGATGTAGCAACGTGAGGTAAGAAGGGCGAACTGCGAGTATGGTGAGTGTGAAGAGAGGTGGGAGTGAGGTGAGAATGAGGAGAGGTGAGTATCAACTGAAGTATGCGTGAGGAGGCAGAGAGTGAGCAGAGGTGAGAGTGAGGAGAGGTAAGGCTGAAGACTGGTGTGAATGATGTAAGGAAGAGTAGCAACAGTGTGGTGAGTGAGATGTCATTACTGTAAGAGGAGAGGTAAGGTGCTGTCAGTGTAGTGAGCGAGGTAAGGTGAAGAGTGACAAGAGAAGTGAGCTCGAGTGACGAGTGAGGTAGAGTATGAAGTACGAGAGAGTAAAAGGTGGGATGATGAGTAGGTACAAAAAAGGAAGCCGTAGTGAAGAATGGGGTAAGGGATAGTCTTGGACAGTCTTAACAGCTGCAGTGAGTGAGACGTGAGTAAGCAGTGTGGTCAGTGAGGAAGATGAGTAAATAAGTGAGGAAGTAAATGTGAGTAAGTGTTGGGTGTACGTAAATATAAGTGTAGTGTGTGAGTAAGTGTGTGTGTGGTGAGTAAGTCTGAGAAACCAGGTGTGAAGAGGTGAATGAGAGGTGAGCAAACACAACGGACCAGTAGTGAAGAGTGAAGTATCAACTAAAGACACAAGTGAGTGACAAGTTGTGTGTGTGTGTGTGTGTGTGTGTGTGTGTGTGTGTGTGTGTGTGTGTGTGTGTGTGTGTGTGTGTGAGATAGATAGATAGATAGACAGATAGAGATAGAGAGAGAGAGAGAGAGAGAGAGAGAGAGAGAGAGAGAGAGAGAGAGAGAGAGAGAGAGAGGAATGTGTTAAAGGTGAATATACTATGAGAAATGAAAAAGTGCGAAAGGTGAGGAAAATGAATGGGTGTGTGAGATGAGGGAAGCACAAAGGTAAGGGAAGTACAAAGGTAAGGGAAGTACAAAGGTTAGGGAAGTACAAACAGATGTATCAAGAAGTAACAAACTATTCTATGGGTAAAGGACAAGGACTGAAAAATTGGGAAAGGAAACAGGAATGTTGAGTGGGAGGTGAGGGAAGTGTGAGAGAGGTAAGGTCAGTGTGAGGTGAGGGAAGTGTGAGGTAATGGAAGTGTGAAAGAGGTGAGGGAAGTGTGAGAGCTCAAGGAAGTGTGAGTGAGAAATTAGGAAGTGTGAGTGAGAGATGAGGAAGTGAATGTGAGGTGAGGAAGTGAGGGAGTACGAAGGGAAGTGCAGTGTGGTCATGTGAGGTAGTAATGGGGAAGGTGACAGGACAGCAGAGAGTAACAAAAGATTAGCACGTAGGGTTTCTCTCTCTCTCTCTCTCTCTCTCTCTCTCTCTCGTTTAAAGCACTAATCCTTTCTACCCAGCTCTCCTCACGCCTTTTCTTCCTTTCTCTTTTACCGTCTCTCTTTTCCCACCAATCCTGTATTCAGTCTTTCCTCCTCCTCCTTTCCCAAACACAGTCCCTTATTTATCTGTCTACTCAGTTACATAATTACTTTTTTTGGGGGGGCCTCTATATTGTTTCTTCTATGTCTTTTTACTCATCTCTATTTATTGTCTGCCTTTCTGTTACCTTATGTACCTATTGCTCTCTGTCTGTCTGTCTATTTTTCTGCCTGCTCATGTATATCCATTCACATTTTTTTTTTTTGGTCAAGATTTTTTAATTACCAACACTGAAGGCATGGCTACTGCAATCACGTAGACGTCTATGTATCGCCTACAGTGTATGTATGTATGTATGTAAGTATATGTATGCTAACCGATCCGATCTGGATACGGCACTTACACTGTGTGCAACTGGAAGAAGTGAATAAGTGATTAGGATTAGGCGTAGATCGTTTAAAGGTCAAGAAGGTCAAAGTTCAATGTGTGCCCTTCTCTCTCGCTCTCTCTCTCTCTCTCTCTCCACCCACTCGTTCACCCAAAACAAAGCGGGACTAATCTCGTTTGACCTGCCCTAATGAGGTCACTGTTACAATGGGTCCGTCAGCGCACAGGGTAATGTGTGTGTGTGTGTGTGTGTGTGTGTGTGTGTGTGTGTGTGTGTGTGTGTGTGTGTGTGTGTGTGTGTGAGAGAGAGAGAGAGAGAGAGAGAGAGAGAGAGAGAGAGAGAGAAGACAAAGATGAGGAAGACCAAGAGAATACAATAGAGGAAGAGGAAGGGGATGATAAGTGTGAGCAGAACAAACTGGAACGCTGGGTGAGGAGGAGGAGGAGGAGGAGGAGGAGGTGAGACAGGTTGGGTTGGCTGGGTTGGACTATATAGGATAGGCAAGGCTAGGCTAGGTCAGTGGAGGCGACATCAGTGTTAAAGTTTGTCTGAAGCTGCCTACCCTTCTCTTCTCTTTCTTTCTCTCTCTCTCTCTCTCGTTTTTTCCTTACACTCCTCCTTTCTGTCTCTCTTCGCTCCTGTAAACTCCTTTCTTCAGATTTATTAATCTACATTTTCTCTCATTTTTTCAAGTTGCCTCCTGTTTTTTGTGCTGTCACTCTCTTTCATAGTCTTCTGGTTTCTTTAACTTAAGCTGTCTCTCCTGTGGTCTTCTGTCTTCTCTCACTCCCCCTGTTTCATGTCAACTCCAACTCTCTTTCCCAGGTGTCTTCTCTCTTCTTTCACTCCTACCGTCTCCTTTCTCCTTTATCTCTTCTACTGTCTCCTTACACCCACGCTGTTCCACCACCCTTTTCCCTTACTCCTACTGTCTCCTGTCTTCTTTAACTCCTGCTGTCCTCGTCCTTCTATGTAAACCCTTTTGACTCCTGTATTTCCTATCTGCTTTGTCCCAGCTGTCTTCCCTCAGGTCTCTTACCCTCTACCTTCTCTGATTTATACTGTTTCATTCCTGTCCCCTCTTTCTCATCAGTTTCTTCAGTCTGTTTAATCTTTAGTCTCTTAACTTTAATCTTCCGTCACTCTCTTACCTTCTGTCTCCTCTCATTTTTCCACTTCACCCCCTGTCACCTCCCTATCTAGTGTCAGCTCTCACATCTCTCTCTTCTTTCACTTCTCTTCCCTCTCTCCTCTATCACTTCCCCAGCTTTTCTCACAACCCTCCTTTCTCTCTTCTCTCATTCCCCTGTCTTCTCTCTCACTCCCAAATTTTCTCTCTTCTCTCACTCCCTTATCTTCTCTCCTCTCTCTCTTCCACATCTTTTCTCCTTTCTCCCGTATCTTCACTCCTCTCTCACTTTCCCATCTTATCCTGTCTTCCTGTCCCCGCCTCTTCACCAGCTGCCTCCTCTCCTCTTCTCCTACTCCTCCTTCTGTACATATAATCACCCCTACTGCATCCTGTTGATAATTACACTCTTTTAACACCTGCAGACTTAATTACTCTCTCTCTCTCCAAATGTGTTTCCCATTTTGCTTTGCGATTATTCTCTTGCCCTCTCTCATTTCCCTCTCCCTTTATCTCTTTTCCTTCAATCTCTTTTCTCCCCCAACCTGTCTTCCCATACTTCCCCTACTTTCCAGCTGTCTTCCCCTATTTTACCGCTGTCTCCCCTACCGCTGTCTTTCCCTGGTTTACTGCTGTATTTCAATAACCTCCAGTTGTCGTCCCCTACTTTTCCTCACTTTCTCCAAGCTGTCTCTGTTCCCCCAGCTGTCCCTCCAACATCTTGTCCTGGCCAGCTGTTCCCCCTGCCCACACCACCACCAGCCACCACCCAAACTGCTGTTGCTGACGATGCTCCTACATCTGATGCCACTCCCCCCCCTCCTCTCTCCCACTTGTTTCTTACTCCAGGTGTATTCTCTCTCTCTCTCTCTCTCTCTCTCTCTCTCTCTCTCTTTCTCACATGTTTCTTACACCTGCTGTATTACCCCTCCTCTCTCTCTCTCATCCCCTAATACCTGTTGCATTAATTATGGATGCCGCAATTGACCACCTGCGTTTTAGGCTACAAGGAATTTTACAATATCAAAGCTTATGAGTTTAGTAGTATTGCTCAAATTGTGTTTTCAATAGACAAACATTGTGTAAAAATATCTTTGACATAACATCAAGTACTTCACGAACAACAATATTCTTCGATTTCGCCAAGAATAAGAAAATAAGTAATTTATCAAACACTGTGAAAAGGTGGACGGTCTTCTACAGTATAGTGTACTTTCCATATTCACAGCTAAATTGAAGCATAACGTTGTTCAGCAAGTACTTGATACAAGTAAAGTGTGCTTTAAGAACGCATGACGAGCAAGTGAGCCCCATGTTATCACAATTTCCTTCTGAAATATTATTTCTTCATGATGGTGGCTGAACAATGAAGAATATACTGGGACGAAAGACGTTCTCTCATATACATCCACACAGACACTGAAACACACACACACACACACACACACACACACACACACACACACACACACACGTCAAAGTGAAAGTGAAAATACAACCCAGGGTTTGTTTGAGTAACATAGGTGTCAATGGTGGGCGAGTGCTGGTGTACTGCTAAACGCCGTAGAATACACATGCAACGCTAAATTCTACATCTCCGTCGCCAACCTGCCGTGTCGACGAAACTGAAACGATAAAGACTTGCTGTTCCACCCATTTTCTTGTCTTCCCTTACTCCTAGTGACTTCTTAACTTTCTGCTGTCTCCCTGTCCAGCTCTCCTGTCTTCCCTCGCTCCTACTGCCTCCTGTCTTCTTTAACGCCCGCTCTCCTCGTCCTCCTGTTTAAACTCTTTTGCCTCTTTCTTTCCTATCTACTTTTGTCTCGGCTGTCTTCGTTCAGGTCACTTATCCTCTACCTTCTCTGATTCAAACTATTTCATTCCTGGCCCCTCTTTCTCTTCCACGTCTTCAGTTTGTTTTAACTTTAGTTTCTTATCTTAAATCTTCCATCACTTTCTTACCTTCTGTCTCCTCTCATTTTTCCACTTCACCCCCTTTCACCTCCCTATCTAGTGTCAATTCTCACCTCTCTCTCTCCTTTCACTTCTCTTCCCTCTCTCCTCTATCACTTCCCCATCTTTTCTCACAACCCTCCTTTCTCTCCTCTCTCATTCCCCTGTCTTCTCTCTTCTCTCACTCCCAAATTTTCTCTCCTCTCTCACTCCCACATCTTCTCTCTTCTCTCCCGTACCTTCTCTCCTCTCTCACTTCTCCTCTTATCCTGTCTTCCTCTCCCTGTCTCTTCACCAACTGCTTCCTCTTCTCTTTTCTTATTCCTCCTTCCTGTTACATATAATCACCCCTACTGCATCCTGTTGACCATTACATTCTTTTAACACCTGCAGACTTAATTACTCTCTCTCACTCTCTCTAAATGTGTTTCCCACTTTGCTTTGAGATTATTCTCTTGTCCTCTCTCATTTCCCTCTCCCTTTGCCTCTCTTCCTTTAACCCTTATTCTCCCCCAAACTGTCTTCCCATACATCGCCTACTTTCCAGCTGTCTTCCCCTATGTTACCGCTGTCTCCTCTACCGCTGTCTTTCCCTAGTTTACTGCTGTCTTCCACTTCCCTCCAGTTGTCGTCCCCTACTTTTCCTCACTTCCTCCCAGCTGTCCCCTACTTTTCCTCACTTCCTCCCAGCTGTCTCTGTTCCCCCAGCTGTCCCTCCAACATCTTGTCCTGGCCAGCTGTTCCCCCTGCCCACACCACCACCAGCCACCACCCAAACTGCTGTTGCTGACGATGCTCCTACATCTGATGCCACTCCCCCCCTCCTCCTCTCTCCCACTTGTTTCTTACTCCGGGAGTATTCGCTCTCTCTCTCTCTCTCTCTCTCTCCTCTCTTCCATCCTCTAATACCTGTTGCATTAATTATGGATGCCGTAATTGACCACCTGCGGGTTTTGGGCTACAAGAATGTTCAAACTATCGAAACTGATGACTTTCTTAGTATTAGCACAAACTGCGTTTTCATTAAATAAATAGTGTAAAAATATCTTTGACATAACATCAAGTGCTTCATGAACAGCAATATTCTTTGATTTCGCCAAGAATAAGAAAAATAATAAGTAATTTAACAAACACTGTGAAAAGGTGGACGGTCTTCAATAGTGTACTCCATATTCACGGCTAAATCGAAGCATAACGTTCGGCAAGTACTTGATACATGTAAAGTGTGCTTTAAGGACGCATGACGAGCAAGTGAGGTCCATGTTATCCCAATTTCCTTCTGAAATACTATTTCTTCATGATGGTGGCTGAACAATGAAGAATATACTGGAACGAAAGACGTTTTCTCACATACATCCACGCAGTCACTGAAACACACACACACACACACACACACACACACACACACGTCAAAGTAAAAGTGAAAATATAGCTCAGGGTTTGAGTAACATAGGTTCCAATGGTACGCGAGTGCTGGTGTAAAGCGAAGCGCCGTGGCATACGCATGCAACGCTAAATTCTACAATCTCCGCCGCTAACCTGCCGTGTCGATGTAACTGAAACGATAAAGACTTGGTTATTGATGAGAAGATTAAAGCCAGAAATGGGTTGTTTTCCCTTGGTGATTTCACTATCGAAACATAGCAACAACGTTAATGTAAAATTATAGGCGATACCTCCGATATTTAATTTCTAGAGTAGACGCCAAAAAGACAGTGTTACGACGGAAAATCTTTTTTAATTTGATTTCGTAACTGAGGCGTTCACCGATTGAAGTCGAACACTCACTTGGAAAACTCGAGATTTCAAGGGGTTCCTACGTTTTACGGGTGAATTTTTAGTTGATAACATGTGTTACTGAATGAAAGTATCACATGCAGAGAGAATTTCACCTCTACTTCACATCGGAGTAAAGTTATCAGCTTCTGCTTAAGCGTGACAGTCGGGTCGGGCCGAGTCGGGCTGGGCCGTTCATTTTCAGACTTTACTGAAAGTAAAACATCGATCGCTCGTAGTTACGGGCGAGAACGAAGCCCTAGCGAGTCTCTCGTCAAATAGTGGCATTTTCTCAAATATAAGCGACCCGACCCAGCCCGACCCTACCCGGCCCGACCATAACGCTTTTGAGAGGTTTATATATCAGCAACCACAGGGCCGATCACTGCGTTGGCACCATATGATAGCCCAATTCTTTAAGAGTTGTTTTTGACAGGTTTCATCACACCCAGGTGGTGCATGTGGCATTTGACACGCGCCAAGTGCAGCATGTTGAAAATCTTCAAAAGAGGGCCACAGGTCAGACAGTTTGTCGCAAAGGGATGAAACTTGGAAGGTGGATGGCCATCAATATACCCTAGGCATCCTTGGGGTGTAAGGCGACATTTCAATGCTTTCGGATTTAAATGGCCTCGCTCGACAAAGGCGTTTTGCTGGTTATATAAAAGCTATTTTCATGATGCTTTTCGAAGTTTAAAAACAATTTATGCAAATACTGATAAAATTATCAATGTCGATATTTTGAACTTTCTAGTAGCCCAAAACTAGCAAAAGGTCAATTTAACTTAAACGTAAGCCCCCCGCCCCTTGGCTCTCTCTAATATACCGGTACCATCTGAGCTAAATATATAAGAATTCATGATCCCGCTAATACTTACTCAGTCTTTCTTTATAACAGGCTACCTGTACAATGAACATGCGCTAATTGGTTTCAAAGATATAAAAATTGCATACCCCCCCCTCTCTCAAATACAGGTATAACTGAGGTAATAATGTACCAGTTTACAATCCTCACTGATACTCACTCTTAAAATACTTCTATACTGACCCTGCACTGATAGGATTCTACGCTTTAAAAATAGCTTCTAATACTTTTTTTTTCTCTCTCTCTGGCTTTATTTCCCTGTTTCTTTTGCCACTCTTGTCCCTCTCCCTTCTTTCATTTATTCTTTCTCTGCCCTACATTTCAACTGTCTTTCTTCTAATTTCCTGCCGTCTGCTCCTAATTTCCTGTTGTCTTTTCCAAATTTCCACCTGCCTTTCCCTAATTTTCTGCTACCTTTCACTTTCCACTTGTCTTCTAATTTCCAGGTGTCTTCCCCTACTTTCCACCGGTCTTCCCCTACTCTCCAGCTGTCTTCTACTTTCCAGCTGTCTTCCCCTACTTTCCAGCTGTCTTCTCCTACTTTCCAGCTGTCTTCTAATTCCCAGGGGTCTGCCCTTATTTTCAGCTGTTTTCCCCTACTTTCTAGCTGTCTTCCCCTACTATCCAGCTGTCTTCTCATACTTTACAGCCGTCTTTCCCTACTTTCCACATGCCTTCTACTTTCCACCTGTCTTCCCCTACTTCTCCCCACCCCAGCTCTCTTTCTCTACTTTCCAGCTCCAAAGGGAAGAAGGAACACCAACAGCAACAGACCTATTTCCTCTTCCAAAGCTGTCTGTTCGAAAAGATTAAGACCATGATATCTACATTTATCAGCTGAAAATAAGGGTGGCAAAACACGATGGCTCCCCCTTCCCCTCCCACCTGTCTCCTTCCCGCTTCCCTCCCACCCCGCCCCCCAGCCGCCCATCGTCTTGTTCTGGCCACCTGTTCCTCCTGCACCATCTTGAAACACCCCACCTGTTCCTCCCGCTCCTCGCACCATCTTGAAACACCTATATTTATACACCTGGATTGCTACCTCTGACGACACTACTCCTACACCTCATCCCTCTCTCCTCTATCTATCTGTCTGTCTGTCTATTTATCTATCTCCACCCATCTATCTATCGTATTTTATCTCACGTGTCTGTTTATCTCTCACCTGCCTGTTTCATATTATTCACGTGTCTTATCTCCCTCTCTCCTTCATCTTCTAACACCCGTCTTAATTACGGCCTCCGCTCTCTCTTTCTCTTTCTCTCTAATTCACCGATATATCTGAGGTAAGAATGTAAGCTTATGATCCCCATTAATAATCTCTCTCTCTCTCTCTCTCTCTCTCTCTCTCTCATACACCGACATGTCTGAGGTAAGAATATAAGATTATGATCCCCATTAATAATCTCTCTCTTAAAATTGTTTTAAACTAATCCTGCACTGATTGGAGTCCATGGTATATAAATCACCACTATTCTCTCTCTCTCTCTCTCTTTCTCTACCTATTTCTAAATAAGCTTGCATTTGATTGGAGTGTACGCTTTAAAAACCTCCACTAATATATTCTCTCTCTCTCTCCCTCTCTCTTTCAATATTTCTACATGAATTTGCACTGACTGGAATCTACTCTTTGTCACCACTAATAATTAACCTCTCTCTCTCTCTCTCTCTCTCTCTCTCTCCAACAACAGCACCTACAGTTATTACTCTGTACCCTTCCATGAATCCCCACAGCACCCTCATAAAAGGAAACTATGCACTAAAAACACATAACTATCCCTTACAACAAAGAAAAAGAAAACAAGAAAAATACTGAACACATCATCACCGTGACTCTCTTCCCACTTACAAAGAGAAAAGAAAGAGAGAAAGAGAAGGAAGAGAGAAAGAAAGAAGGGAATGAAATCAAGTAAACACGCACACTCTCTACCGTAACTGCGATATAAACTCTCTTTGCCATTCATTACTACGCCGTCCTTGTATCACCCTTATCCCCCCTGTACAATATTTCTCAGCGTGGGAGGAATATGGATAAAGTCACATTTAGGCTGCCCTAGCCCCTTCACTAGCACAATGGTCCTCTTCCTGGGCTGGATTAATCGTCTGGGAGTGACAAGAAGAAAATATCCAACAGTATCAACGCGGTGAAGAGACTATGGAAGGCTATCTCTGGCCTCTTCACTACGAGAGACATGAAGAATAAAAGAAGTCATCGTAGTGGAAGGGTTAAATATACACCTGTGCCCTACTTTCAGGCAAATCCCACTCTTTCACAGCATCGCACTTCGTATTCTCAAAGGCTGGACATCATCTTTGTCTGGGAATGAGTAAGATAGGACGTCATCGAAGTGGAGGGATTAGTGGGTTGCTTTTACTACTCTTCTGAATGAGTGTGTGTGTGTGTGTGTGTGTGTGTGTGTGTGTGTGTGTGTGTGTGTGTGTGTGTGTGAGAGAGAGAGAGAGAGAGAGAGAGAGAGAGAGAGAATTTCCCCAACAGTCTAACGATTAGGATCAAAAGAGCTAAGAGACAATCGTACTGAAGGGGTTAGATTCGAATGCTTCCAGACCCTGACTCCGAGAAGGCCATGTGATCCTCTGGAAGGCCAAAAGCTACTACCATCTCAATAAAGTCGTTTTGCTAGAGTAACATTTTCTTTATTCCTCACTTTCTGAAAGGCTGATTGTAGAATTTTTAAGTTACAAGAGGCGATGTCACTACAAAGCCGACCTGTCAATAATAATAAATAAATACCTACGTATAAATGTTAATAATAATAAAAAATAATAAATACCTAAAATACTATATGCCTAAATAATAAATAAGTACCTAAACAATAAATACCCAAATGATAAATACCTAAATAATAATAAATATCTAAATATTAGTAAATACCTAAACAATACTATCTAAATAATAATAAATAAATACCTAAACAATAAATACCTAAAATAAACTATCTAAAAAAAAACACGTAAATAATAATAAATAAAGACCCAAATAATAATAAATGAATACCTAAATACTAAATACCTCAATAATAGTAAATACCTATATAATAATAAATACTAGAATAAAAAATACCTTAATAATAATAATACCTAAATTATCTCTGGTCCTGACGGAGTTAGGGTAATCAATATGCCCCAAAGTAGGGAGGGTGGAAATGTAATAAAAACCATTGTACTGAAAAGGCTAACTCCGTACTCCTTTCTCCCAAGTGTCTTTGCTAATATAAAGGAAACCGTCTTCTGGTCAGCAAAGGTAAAGCTACAACACGCCCTCGCTCTGTAGGGCTTAACAACACAGCACCACAGGTACACTATTTATCCATTTTTATCCACCCATTATCCATCGATCGATTTAATTACCAGGCAGCGTATTTATAATTCCTCCTCAGCTTAAGCTGGGGTAAGAATTCTTGTATATAAGCTTCCCTTCACTTATACTGCTACCATACTCTTCATAGCCAAATTAAGAGTATATACGAGATTGGATACAACACCTGCTCAGTTCTACTTCTCAATATATTCTCTCTCTCTCTCAAACTGATCAGCATCCTTGAGTAATACGATCACAAATTAATACATGGCGTCATATTCATATCTAGCAGGACATCACTATACTCCATTTTTTTTTTACTGAAGCGAAGATGCACTTGACGGGTTGATGATGACTGGCTGAATGCAACATGTCCAAAAAATATTTACTATCCCAAATTTCCCCCTCAGATATTTGTTGTCAGTTAATAATGCTAGAGTATGAAGTAATGTTGCATTCAGCCAATAATCACCAATCTGTCAAGTGCATCTTCGCCTCGATAAAAAAAAAAAACTGAGTATAGGTTATTTATTTCTCCAGTTCGGAAAATCTTTTCTTAGCTGAAAACAAACGTCTGGTAGTAGCAAGAACGAATAAAAAAATACGTCCTCGGACTGAGAGTTACTACTGGATTAATAAACAAATCCATGTGCACGCAAGAAAAACGCGCGCGCGCACACACACACACACATGACCATAAAGACGAAAAAATAAAACTAAATTGTGAAACATAACTACATTTTCACAAAGCTTACAATACAGAGTGGTTAAGAACGAAAGACAGGGACAAAATGTGCAAATAAAAGGCTCTGTCCATGAAGTCTACCTACACCCTTCCACCTCGGCTCATAGCCTACACGTGGGTCTCTATTCAGGCCAGAACTTGACAACTTAGTTCTTGTCAATTATTTTTGCTATTAACAATTACTTTACTTGGCTTAACTGACACTTTAACCAAAAAGCATAAAGTACAGCCTCCATTAATCCCCTCACTATGAAACTACCCCAGTATGTACAAAAAAAAGTCTATCAGCAAAAAGAATAGATTGAAGGGGGTTAAAAGGGAGAACGATCGGGTAGGAGGGCTCACTGACAGGAGGGGGCAAATAAACGGTAATAGGCCTAAATGAGGGGGTTAAAGACCAGGGGTATGATCAGGGGTAAACAGGGGGCCACGTGGCTCAAATGTAAACACACCTGATACAGTCAACACACCCACGTGATAAATCCACATTGTCACAAACGTAAAAACACCCAAGTGACCAAGTGAACACATCCACGTGGTCACACAAAAGTATACACTCCCACGTGATAAACAAATCCACGTGGTTACAAACACACACACACACACACACACACACACACACACACACACACACACACACACACCCTCATGGCCATAGTACTGACAACTAACCCTGACTGTGAAATGCAATCAGGTAACTCTTTGCTTCATCCCATCAGATAGAATAAATCTTTTTGTACCTAATTCTTCTCACAAAATCATTCATCTAAGCAGAGACTTTTCAAACTGGAGTGGTTGGATGGAGCCTCCGGTCAACCTCTTCAGTAAAAGACAAATTCCCCACGTAAAAAATACTTTGGGAGCAGCAGGAATATAAACAAAGATGTGCTCTGACTAAAGGAGTAAATAATGATAAAAAGGCAAAAAAACAAAAGAATGAAGCTTAAAGTCTAATGGTTCTTTCTTCAAAACTACCATCTGTCATTATCCTGGCCGTGAGAAAGGCGGGTTCCATTAGGAGGGTCAAACAATGGGCAAGAGGGCGCAAATGAGGGTCAAACAGCAGGGGCAAACAGCGGCTCACGTGACACGGACTAGGGCAAACAGACCACACAGCTCTTTGGTACACAGGAGCCCTGTGGTACGCAGGCCTGGCTGAGAGAGAGAGAGAGAGAGAGAGAGAGAGAGAGAGGGGGGGGGGTAGAAAGGGAGCAGAGAGGGTGAAGACAGTGCGAGTGAAACAGGAAGGACTGAGAAGAAAAAAAGGGAGGAGGAGGAAAGTGGGAGGAGAGAGAAGGGGGAGAAGTGGGAGGGAGAAAAAGGGAGAGAAGGGGAGGAGACTGGAGGGAGAAAGAGCGTGGAGAATCGGAGGAAGACAGCAAGAGGGAAAACAGTAGGAGGGAGAAAAACGGTGACGGCGGGAGAAGAGAAGGAGGGAGAATGACGAAGAAGGGTGGGAGGAAGAAGGGAGAATGAGGGAGAAGCGTGGAAGGAAGATGAAAAAAGGAGAGTGCCAGGGAGAAAGTAGCAGAAAAGTGGAATGGAGAACAGCGTAGAAGAGTGGGAGGAAGAGAGAGGAGAGTGGGAGAGAGAGAAAGGAGAGTGGGAGGGAAAAAAGGGAGGAGAATGAATGGCAGGGAAGAGTGGGAGGAGGAAAGAGGGAGACTGGAGACGAGAAGGGAGGCTGGGGAGGTTGGGAGATGAGGTCATAAGTAGTGAGGGCGGTAAAAGATAGGAGAGAGAGAGAGAGAGAGAGAGAGAGAGAGAGAGAGAGAGAGAGAGCAAACAGAAGCAATAAGATATAATAATACTGTATACTGTACACTGCAATAAAGACGATAAAAAATAAATGAACACAATAAAATGGGCTGCATTATGAGACAAGAGGGAAAATATCCAAGTTCATAACAAATGGCTGAAATGAGGTTAAAGGTGAACATACTGAAAAGGATGGGGTACACTCTCTCTCTCTCTCTCTCACACACACACACACACACATACACAGGACTTCTCATTTCACACCACACCCACGAGACACTGGAAGTTGGCTTAAAGTTTCCCTAGACTTCGTTCACTCTGCGTTTCGTCAGAGGATGTTCACTATGCTTCGGCCTGACTCCCACCTACAGACGCTCTTGCTAGTTTTCCAAAATCACATAAAAAAATATACTGTGAAAACAATAGAGCCTCCATTGCTTGAAACAGATGGATGGAGACAGATATGGAGACAAGACTTCCAATAAGCCTTTTAACTCCATTACTACGGCGACATACTTTTAAATTTACTCCTGCAACCGACGAACGATGCTATTCAACTGAGGGGAGACCTCCTGTAGTGAAGGTGTTAATGAAAGTGATGGTGTTAATGAACGTGGTGTTAATGTACGTGATGTGTTAATGAAAGTGATGATAATGAGCGTGATGGTGTTAATGAAGTGGTGTTAATGTACGTGATGATAATGAATGTGAAGTTGTTAATGACGTAGTGTTAATGAAAGTGAAGGTGTTAATGAACGTGGTGTTAATGAACGTGAAGGTGTGATGAAGGTGGTTTATTAGATGCTGACTACAGCCCTTCGTTAATAGCAAGAATGAATACAGTAATAAGGCATCCTCGTAATGACAGGGTTAACTAATACATGTTGCAGTTCTTTCAATCATTATCAGTTATACTGCCTCATTAACTGCGATGCTTGAGAAAAAATTATAACCTAAAGAAAAAAGGGGAGAACATGCTTCAAAAATATTCACCCAAACGTATCCATATATTTCCCTTCCCCCGACTCATTCACACCCGTAATATTTCCGTCTCTTCTTCACTACTATATTTTTCAGTCACTTGCTTGGTAATTCTAAACGTAATTCCCACAGTCTTTCGCTCACTAATCCAATTTCATAATATATCAGACACTTTAATGAAATTCCCACAGTGATTCGGTCATTTTCCCACTGTCATAATATTTTCGTCACTCTTTCATTCAGTCACTTGCTGGCTATATAATAACAAGGTTCACGTATTCCAAAATTTACCCCCTATTCCAAAATGTAATGTTCGTATTCAAAAATACCCCGGTGACTCATGAATTTCACTCTCCTACGCTCACTTGCACAATACCATATGCTTTCGCTCACTCCTCCATCTTTCCATTCACTTCGTTCGATATTTCAACACGCAGTTCCCGTATTTCAGAAGGTAATCCAAGGGTAACTCCAGTAATACACAACACGATTACCGTACGACAAATGCTAATACACGAATTTCAAAATGTCTGTCGTATTTCGAAATCTTAGACACGCATTTCAAAACACACACTCCCGTATTCCGCAACGTCTCCTCCAAAATGTCACGCACGCAATCCACAACGTGTATCACCTGCATCACACCACTATGCCTCCATATGGGATGGTAATGAGGCAAGGTTGAAGCGTGCAGAGGCAAGAGATGCGGCTGGGAGTATGGTAGAGTGCGTGTGAGTGTGTGCGTGTGGTGGGGAGTGTATGTGAGAGACGGCCAGGTGGGGAGAGTCTGCGCGCGCTCGTTCACACACCCACACTGACACTACTACACTCACTGGCACACGCACACACACGCTGCGTACATACATAGCCACACTGACTTGCTGCACCCCTCACACACACACACTGGACTCATTCACACCTGTCTGTACACCTACACTTTATCCATAGTGAAATACCTTCCCCTACTCAGGCACTTCCAAGGTTATCTCAGCCAAACTAGAATTATGATGCATCTCAGGAAGGCTTAGACAAATTATTAAGTATGATACTCAGTGTCATGAAGCTGAACTAATTATGAGTGGAATATCGTCACGTCTCTCTCTCTCTCTCTCATTTAAACCAAAATTACTGATTACTGAAAGGTCATATTATAAACTGATAAAGATGTCAACTTTGAGTCTGGTGCCGTGCCGCTTACGACCGTTCAGGCCACGAGAGAGAGAGGTAATCTTACGCAGACAGGTGTGCCACATATACCTGGGGACCTCTGATCACCAAACCCCAGGCGTATGTAGGCGGGGGAATTATACAAAAGACGTGAGTACTGGGCTGTATGGGGATAAGCACGGATGCAGGAATCAAGGTCAGGTGTGTGTGTGTGTGTGTGTGTGTGTGTGTGTGTGTGTGTGTGTGTGTGTGTGTGTGTGTGTGTGTGTGTGTGTGAGAGAGAGAGAGAGAGAGAGAGAGAGAGAGAGAGAGAGGGGGGGGACACGTCGATAATGTCAGAAGTTCAACCCCCCCTAAAAAAAATCGATGTAGATAAAGCAGGTTAAGGGCTTCCTCTCTCTCTCTCTCTCTCTCTCTCTCTCTCTCTCTCTCTCTCTTCCATCCAGATTCTACCTTCCTTCACTTCCTCTTCCATTCACGCAGCCCCCCACCCCCTTCTCTCTCTCTCTCTCTCTCTCTCTCTCTCTCTCTCTCTCTCTCTCTCTCATGATTTATCTCCATATCCTCCAAGCTCTTCCGTCTTCTTCCTTAATCTTCTTTCAGCCTTAATTGCCTTCCTCCTTTATTGCTTCTTCTAACTTTAGTCTTCTACTACTACCTCTTCTCGTCCTCCTCTTCCTCTACCTGCTTTCGTTCTCCTTGAAGTTCTTTTCTCGTTTCCTAGGTCTACCTCACCTCATTCTTGTCTTCCATCCTTCCGCCTCTCCTTCACCTCTACTTCCCTTCCCCATCCCTATCTCTCCTCCTTCCAGTCTTCCTCACTTCCTCTTCTCACACTTGCCTCCCTCTCTCCTGCTTCTTTCCGTAGTCTCTAACGTATATTCCTGTTTCCCTTCCTTTCCCTACCTCCCTTCAAACATTCTTCTCTCTCTCCTTCCCGCCTTTAAATTCTCTCATTACCTCCTTCTCTTCCTTCCTCCCTTCTGTTCCTTCTCCCCACCCCCTCCCTTCATTCTCTCCTTACTATACTTTCCTCCCGTCCTTCCTTCACCTATATTTCTCCTTCCCTTCCTTCCTTCAACTATATCCTTCCTGAACTCCCTCTCTCTCTCTCTCTCTCTCTCTCTCTCTCTCTCTCTCTCTCTCTCTCTCTCTCTCTCTCTCGTTAACAAGTCCCCATTCGTTTTTCTCCTATTATTATTCCTGAATTACCCTTGCCTTGAGGAGTAGTGATCAAGTGTGCTCTCTCAATCTCCTCTGTCCCCCCCCCCTCTCTCTCTCTCTCATACACACACACACGCGCGCGTAGAGAGAGAGAGAGAGAGAGAGAGAGAGAGAGAGAGAGAGAGAATAGAAACCTGGCAAAATGGGCCCAAAGAGTTTCATCAGATAACCATTTCCAGCACTTACCAGGCGAGGTGAGAGACAGGTGGCGCATGATAAATCCATACCTCTTTGGCTCATATTTTATTAATTTACGCTACTCTTTCCTTGCTCCTCTTTGTCCTTCTTCTGCTTGTTGTCTTATCTGTGTACACAACAGCCCATGTCCCCTGGTTATCTGTCATTCCCTCTGATCTCAACACAATGGTGGAGGCCACATTGTATTTGTTCAGTTTCTGTGTTCTTCTTTTCAAATACTTTTCATTTTCGTGCCGTTCCTTCATTAGTTCACCAGTTCATCTTAAACTCTGCAAAACTGTTCCTCAAGCGAACAACTGAAGCATTTCTCATTTTTCGAATGGAAGCATTTTGAAGTGTTCTGAAGTGTTTCATTATGCTGCTTTTTTCCCTCAACAATCATACTTTCCTTATTTGTATGCATACCCTTACTCCTTTCTCAGTCGTCTGCCTGCCTGTCCACTTTTCTATTTTGTATCCTATATTTCCTCAGTGTTATACATATATATATATATATATATATATATATATATATATATATATATATATATATATATATATATACACTGAATGTGGCAATACGAATCCGTAGAGTCTACCTACTTTTGCGAGGATGAGTCGAGAGTCACCCCTTCGAGTCATACGGATTTTTTTTCTTTTTTATCATACAGCATTCTCTTGGGAATGCTCAAAATTTTAAATTCTTTATTTCTTCCCCCTTTTCACTGCTTTCTTCTTGATTGTCTAAATTCTTCCATGTTCATCTATTGAATTATTCATTACTGCAGTCTCTCTCTATTGTTGTCTTCCCTTTCCTATCTATCCTTCCACCTTCCAATCCCTCCTTTCTTCCTATACTTCTTCCATTCAACACCTCGTTTTGATCATAATGCATTCAATCATTCATTCATCCATCCAGCCATCCATCAACACACCATCCATCATCCATGCATATATCTATCCATCCATTAAACCACTACCATCAAACTAACCGTCTATTGAGTTCTATCTACCAATCTATAAGTTTAGCTATCTATCCTTAAACCACTTCTTCCTCCTCCCATCCTATCCACCCTTCCTCTTCCAACCCATCCCCCTCTCCCTTCCACACAATCACTCTCTATCTCCACCTCCCTCATGTTCTCCATTCGTCTCTAATCTCTCTCTCTCTCTCTCTCTCTCTATGACCTTTAGCGGTAGGAACTTTCCACTACCGCACCGAAACGCGGGCGGACAGGGAGGTAGATTGTGTAATGGAGAGACAGGTAAGCAAGTAGGTAGGTAAGTAGGAAGGAATGCAGAGAGAGAGAGAGAGAGAAAGGGACTATCGAGAAAAGTGTGTGCATAGTGAACTGCAAAGGGGAGTGTACGAGCCGTGTTTTCGGGGGGTTAGAGGGCTCCCTAACACCTCTTCATTAGCGATTTATTTTTGCATATTACACTCCACTCTCTTGTGGGTCATAAATGCCTCTTTAATATCGACATTCACTACATACAGTATATAAAAAATGGAATATTAACCCTCTACATGCAAAAATAATAACGAAGAGGTGCAAAACTGACAACGGAGATAAGGAAAAGGTGTTCAATTAATAACAGATAAGGGAGAGGTGCAAAACTGATAATGAAGATAAGGAAAAGGTGCTAAATTAATAACGAAGATAAGGAAGGGGAGGGGGTAAATTAATAACGGAGATAGGGAGGAGGTGCTAAATAATTAACGATGAGAATGATGAGCTTCAAAATTAACAACGAAGATAAGAAGTGCTAAATTAATAATGGAGATAAAGAGGTGCTAAATTAATAAAGGAGATAAAGAGGTGCTAAATCAGTAACAAAGAAGGGCTAGAAAGATACCTAAGCTGCCAACACGCGCCTCATGGGGTGGCCTGAAGCCCTATCCCCCTCGACCCCTCAACCTTTCTCGCCTCTATGCCACTTCACTACGACGACAGGTTGCTTAATGTGTGCTACCATCGGACGGTTTTGCTCAGCTCAGGGGAGACCTATTGTAGTGAGGGGATTAATTCCCATATGTTAAAAACTCAATCATCTGCCCTTTCTACCCCTCCCCTCCTCTCTCTCTCTTTTTCTCGTTACAAAATAATACTGTTTCTTTGCCTCATCAGTTACATCACATACTTGCCTTGTTTATACCCTAACCCCTTTCACTGTCGGTCGGTCGGCGTCTCCTTTTCTTTTTCGTAACCTACACTTCCTCATGTGTACCATGTTTCAACGTCGCCGTTTCAAAAATGCAATGTTAGTGAGTATTACCAGTGTTTGTTGTTGATGTTTTGATGGAGATGATAATGTATCTTCGCGGTGGTCGTAATTGTTTTGCTGTTTGTTGTTTTGATGCTGATGATGACAGTAATATATTTCCCATTAGGCAGTGGTAATGCTGTTGTTGTTTTTATTACTCTTGTTATTGTTGTTATGGTAGCGGTGGTGATAAATGATGGTGGTGTATCTTACGGTTGTTGTTGCTGTTGTGGTGGCGGCGGCGGTGTAATGACGGTGTTGTCGTGGATGTGGTGATGCAGTGGTAAAGGTCTTCGGAAAAGTCTATTTTGATTACGGAGAACAGACGTTTTATGAGAAATATAAAAACTTTGTTTCATAATACACACACACACATACAATATATATATATATATATATATATATATATATATATATATATATATATATATATATATATATATATATATATATATTTACACACACCTGTGGTTCTCAACCTCAGGGGCGTGAGGACTCAGAAAAAGTAATGAGTTGCTTAAACAAGTGTGTGTGTGTGTGTGTGTGTGTGTGTGTGTGTGTGTGTGTGTGTGTGTGTGTGTGTGTGTGTGTGTGTGTGTGTGTGTGTGTGTGTGTGTGTGTGTGTGTGTGTGTGTGTGTGTGTGTGTACCACGACGAACTTACCATATATTCAGTATTCATGTTGTCTGTTTCAACTTTCAAAGCACATTTTTTATTGTTCCCGAGTAATGAGGTGGTTTCCGCCCTTCATGTCAATTACCTGGTCGCCTTCTTGCTTCCCCCCTCTCCCCCTCTAATCTGGTCGCGTCGAGAGAAAATCAAAGGTAACAATAAGTCTTACATTGCAGGACAGGACAATCTCCAGTCAAAATAAACGTCCCTCAACTTCCTCTCTTTCCCTTGAAAAGTGGGATAGTGAAATGCAGGAGACGAGCAAAAGCAGCATGTATTTAACTGGGTTAACATCCACTTGAACCTGCGGCAAAAATAATAACTCTGGAATAAGTTTTCAGAGTAAGATTATGGCAGGATGAGGGCGGGAGGTGGATATGTTGACCAAGGCTATGGGGGACGCGACCCACAAAAGGTTGAGAACCGCTGATAAACATACATACACACATACTTACATACACATAAATATATACATACATTTATATGTGACACGCCTCAGAAACATACAAAGGTTGCCGAGGAAACCCTTTGCACATTATGATACCATTAACTGGAAGATGTGTGTAAATGTAGTGGAAAAGGAAAATTATGATTTTCCTTTGCAATAGTAAATAAGAGCACGAGCACTCTAGGAGCAACACAATACAATCCCGTTCGGAGTTACACAAAACCGTATTCTGGCTGGCACAGGAGACAGTAGCGGTTATTTCTTTGGGCATCATTTTGCATATTTTACCTTAATGGTCTCTTGTATGTTATTTGGCACATTTTGCATCAATAACATACATAAAAATATTGAGGTCTAATGTACAAAATAAATCGCAAAGAAATGTTACGAAATCTATTACAACACCTGGAATGCGACTCGCCGTAGTACCAGCAGCCTAGACAGGACTCACACACACACACACACACACACACACATATATATATATATATATATATATATATATATATATATATATATATATATATATATATATATATATATATATATATATATATCAAACCCCATTATTTTTGGTGCTCATTTTTGTTGTTTTGTTTCGTAGTTGTGGTTTACTTACTGTTTACAAGGTGGTGTCTGTCAGAGCGAAATAAAGCAAAAACTGACTCTCTAGGTGTTAGGATTAGCAGGTGTTTGAGGAAAAGGCATGACTCCAGAACTCGGCATGTTATTTTCAAAGGCCATTCTCGGTAGCAAATAAAAATATTCTGTTAACATATGTCAGAAAGACAGTGGTAATGGGGTCAGTATCGGTATATAAATTACAATACACAAAACAGATATAAGTAAAGTGCACATCTGCCTAACCACACTACTGTATATTACCGTTTGCATCTGACTGCTGGAAAGCTGACGATTCAAGCTAAGGACAGACATGCAGATAGACAGACGGACGGACGAACAGACAAATGCTGGGAGGGACAAGCAATACGATTACTGAAGTTTATAGTTTTAAGTACTGTCATATCACCGCCTATATTAACGGCGGGGAGAAACGATGCTAATTACTGCTTTTTGAGTTTCTTGTTTTACTAATAACAGCCTTTATTCCTTAATGAGCCTGAGGGGTAAGGTTAAACTCTGGTAAATACACTCTGTTGCAACAATCTCTTTCCATGATGCAAAGTAAATTATTTCTGAATTGATTACATTACGCGTGGCCCATCTACCCTGATGTAGCAACTGTCTAAAGTTTGTGGCGGTCAAATATAATTTGTAGTCATAAATTTGTTGCCGAGTCTGAAGCTCACCAAAGTTTCGTTGTTGAAAAGCAGTAATACTTTTCACATGAGAAACAGTTTGGAAGTATAAATTATCACATACATACCCCGAAAAATAAAAAGCAGAAATCAACTATGAAGTAAACATCTACTCATGCTTACATTCCTGCCTCACAAAAATGTGCAATCATGACGAATTGAATTTTCACCAAAATTTTAAGGAAATGGGTAACAACTATTTAAGTGTGTGCATCTGGCAACACTGACGGTGCGGCTGATGTGGCAACGCTGTTAATTACTGTATTAGCCTCTGAAATCATCACTACCCAGAACAGAGAAAAAGGAAGAAGAGGAGGATGGAAATACAGTGCATAGAAGAGGAGGGAAAGGCATGAGGAAACGAATGAGGGTAGGGGTATACCGTGTATGTATATAGATAGATAGATATAGATATATATATATATATATATATATATATATATATATATATATAATACAGATAGATATAGATGATAGATAGATAGACAGAGACAGACAGACGGAGACAGAGAGGGAAGGCAAGAAGTAACGAGAGAGAGAGAGAGAGAGAGAGAGAGAGAGAGAGAGAGAGAGAGAGAGAGAGAGAGAGAGAGAGAGAGAGAGAGAGAGAGAGACAGAGAAACAGACAGACAGACAGACAGACAGAGTAGAGGGGGAGGGGAGGGGAGGGGAGGGGAGGGGAAGTATGGGGAGGTGTTGGGAAGGCGAAGGGAGGGGATGTTGAGGGAAGGAAGGGAAGGGAAGGGGAGGGAGGTATGGGTACGAATTTTCTGAGCCAAATCCACTAATTAAAAGCGTCAGTCACCATAGCTACCATACCATCATCATGACAACTACACGACCTCACCACAACACCACTACCACCACAACAACACGACAGCAACAACACTAATACACATACACACACACAACCACCACCAGTCATCACATCAATCAACGCAACCACCACCACAACTTCAGAAGCACAACCACACCCTACACCACAAAAGCCACCACCAAAACAACCTATACCAGAACACCACCACATCCACCACCACAACCACCACAAGAACGACACCATTAACACCGCCAAAACAGTCTTACCATCACCAACCCAACAATCCCATCACCCACCCAGACCATTCCAACAATACTATCACAGTCAAACATTATAACTACCACAACACAACTATCAACGCCAAAAAGAAACACAGCCAACTACAACAGCAAAACCAACAAAAGCAACAACACCTACTACTACTACTACTACTACTACAAACAACACCACAAACAATGAACACCCACAATGACAATGCTTTGTTGAAACGGCAACACCAACACACAACAATGATGAATGATAGAAACTGAAAAACAATAAACGGATAACTATATTTTATAATATACATAATACTGTATATATTTATAAGAGAGAGAGAGAGAGAGAGAGAGAGAGAGAGAGAAAGACTACCGTACAAACAAACAAATAACAAACAGGGTTATATGCGGCAGGAGCAGTCAAGGTGCGCCATAATTACATGCATAATTTTTCTACACACATGCACATATACACACACGCACACAGACATGCACAACGAACACACAAACACACACACTGCTTACGAAACCAAGCACACATAAATACAGGTAATGGAAAATCATAATCGCACCAGTAGGTACAACACATACACGAGTACATATAGTTACCTACAAACACACACAAAATAACAGGAGTACGGAAACAAGTAACAATATGTACACAAGCAAACAAACACACTACAATCACGCAGGTCTATATGCAAGCTACAGAGGCAAGACATACACACGAAGTTGTATCTAGAAACACGGAAACGCGCATACGCACTCCCTCCCTCTCTCTCTCTCTCTCTCTCTCTCTCTCACACACACACACACACACACACACACACACACACACACACACAAAGCGAAACGTATGCATGCACGAACAATTCCCAATGTTTAAAACACAAAACACGCCCACAAACATCTCTTGAAAAAAAAAAAAAATCCACACATGACCAAAAGACATTCTCTCTCTCTCTCTCTCTCTCTCTCTCTCTCTCTCAACTCCGCGGGGGCCTCACAAACATTTCACTAGATATTTCCCGACCACATTTTCTCGGCTCTCCCGAATGAGCATTTTAATAACATTTTTAATAACATAATTTTCATACACGTGCAAAATTACCGGAATATCTAACTTTTGGAATTATGGCATTACTCGATATGTGGAAAAATTTGATGTGGATTTTGTGAGTGTTATTTCTGTAATGTGGTATATTTTTACAATGCTGCAATTGTGTAGTCTACGTAATAATATATATGCTTCATTATAATACGGATCCTACTGATAATGGTGGCCACGGAGGTGATGATAATACGAGTTACTACTAAACTAGAACACTACAACAATAACCAGACAGCATTCACAGGGTGCATACCTCCGCCAATGCTATTAAAAAGGATCCGGATCCGTGGAGCTATTGAGTGGAATACATAGGATCGGGATCCGCTCCAAAATTTAACCAATTGTTCCTTGACCCATGGCCCACTCTTCCACAAAACTTTTTTGAAATTTATTGAGAACTTTTGGAGATATCGTGTGGACAAACAAACATAAATGAATACATAACCTCCAGCAACTTCGTTGAGAAAGGTGACAACAACTACTACTCGTACCACTACTGCTGCTACTGCTATTGCTGCTGCTGCTGCTACCACCACCACTAATACTACTACTACTACTACTACTAATAATAATAATAATAATAATAAATAATGGTAATAATAATAATAATAATAATAATAACAACAACAATAATTTATCTATTGCCAGACGCCTCAATCCCGTTCGGGGTGGCCACAAACAAATCGCCTCCACGTCGCCCTGTCCCCCACCATTTCACTGCCCTGCTCCCAACTCACACCCCCGCTCTCTCATATACCTCTCACCCCATCCCTCCACCTCATCCTCGGCCTCCCCCTCCCTCTCCCCCCCTCCACCTCACTCACATACACTCTCTTCGTCAGTCTTTCACCCTCCATCCTCTCCACATGGCCAAACCACCTCAGTGTGTTCCTCATAACGCTTCCTATCACATCCACATCCACACCACAACGCTCCTTTATATCCTCATTCGTCAGCCTGTCTCTCCATGTGACTCCACAGGCTCCTCTTAAATAACTCATTTCCACTGCTCTCACTCTTGACTTGTGCCCTTCTAACAACGTCCAAGCTTCACTTCCATACGTTAGAGTTGGTATCACAATACTGTCATGTGGTAACTTTTTCACTTCCATACTCTTATCACTGCTTTCAAGGAACAGCAACAACAACAACAATAATAATAATAATAACAATAACAAGAGAATTAACACAACAGCTAAGCCAGCAAAACAATTAACGAGGTGCAGACAAGGCTAGATGCCATAAGCCTCGAGATGCACAGGACAAGGACTGAGCCTCGTATTTAATTAAGCAATCAACAGAATGGTGTCAATCCAGAATCATTATGAAGCACGTTTGATGAGCACTGTTTGGCCTGTGAGGTGCTTATGTGAGCATCAAAGGCCTGTACGATGAGTGACTGGATATATGACCTGTTTTCCTGGACCTCTATTGACAGATGTTCAACCTTTGGTCTTTCATGCTCCCTCTTCTCGATCCCTTCCACCCTATTCATAAGAGGGAAACACCATCATCATTACCGCCGCCAACGAAGTTGGAGAAGGTTATGTATTCACCTATGGATGTCTGTTTATTTGTTTGTCCACACGATATCTCCAAAAGTTCTCAATGAATTTAAATGAAATTTTGCAGAAGGGTGGGCCATGGACCAAGAAAGAACTGATTAAATTTGGGGGCGGATCCGGCTATTGTGTATTCCACACAATATCTCCACGGATCCGAATTCGGATCCTTTTTAATGGCAACTAGCAGGGGTACCCGGCGTTTCCCGGGCCAAAAAGACGAACACTCTAATCCTAATCCTCCTTTCTACTCCAGAAAGACCATGTCCCTCTTATGCTTTTGAGGAGGGATTATGAGAGGTCCACGAACATTCTATTTCAGTTTTAACAGACAACGCGCAGTATTTGTGCGTACATGTTTACCATTACAAGTGACGTCAAATGACCTCCGACTTGACCTAAAATGACCTAGGAGGCCAACCTCACACAGTTTATGTCCGAACTTGAGTCCATGTGAGTCTCCATGCCAAAAATTGGGCTGCTGAGTCAAGTCGTTCGAGCGTGTATTACCAGTGACCTGAAATGACCTCCGAGGTCAACCTCACATAACCTACGTCCGAACTGGAGGTCACGTGAGTATCCATGCCAAAAACTGGGCTGCAACAGTACCCGGCATTGCCCGGGCCAAAAATGCGAACAATCTACCGGTGACCTCAAATAACCCAGATCTGAACTTTGACCCCTGAAACCCATCCTTGGGTCATCCTGATTCAGAATATATATGGGTCTGAGGGTCTCTGACCCTTGGTTTGGGCGCGATTGAAGGACAAACAACGCGGCTCGTTTGTATATACAGATGACATTGGTGGAGATATGCGCTCTTTGAGTGCTTTCTAGTTAGTGGTAGTGGTGGTGATGTTGGGCTTGGAAAGGTTGATGAGTACGATGATGAAGTGACTTTTATCTGTCAATTTGATATTTTAAACTTTGTACGTCCAAATCATCTCTAACTTACATACAGATACACGTAGCTATAATGTGACCAGAAATCTTAAAAGTTGCATCTGGTCACTTGGTGTGATGTAATTTAAAGGGGTTGCTGTCCTACAGGGCACAAGATCGACTACAGGCTGGGACAGTGAACAATCTGTGGATCTGAATTTCACTAACAGTTTAAACTGTTATTCCAGAAGACCCACCAACATGTCATTAACACACCTCCGCTAAAACCACCGTATCAGTGCTGGATGAGACAGCCAAGGCATGTTATAGCGCGGATGGAAGGTATTAGCGCCAAAGTGGCGGCATGTGTTGCGTGTAAATATGTGTGATATGTCAGAGGTCTACTAGGCAATAGGAAATGGAATGTCACCTATGCCCAGCCGAGAGGAGAGGTAAAAAAAAATATATGGGGTGGGGGCAGGAGAAGGCCCGAGGGTTTTCCAGTGCCATCATCATGCCAAGTTTCATTACAATCTGTGTGGCCGTTTGGGAGGAGCTTGATGACAGACAGACAGACAGACAGGAAGACAACAGTAACGATGAATTTCTGCACGATGTAGTGGGAAGTGACCTTGTAACAACAATAATAATACCTTATATCGTTGGTAATAAACTGTATGATTAATGGAACAGAAAATGCTGCCGACCGTATGTGGTCAATGAAACAACATACAGTACGGTACACCATTCAACGATCTTGGTGCTGGATTTTTTAAAGTAAGCAGCGCCAGAGAACCAATACCTTCACTGTTAAATGTACATATTCAATAATCTTATATGGAGTGCCACTGTATCAATATTAAGTGTACTTTTATACTCACAACTTTTGTAGCACAGCAAGGGGAGGCCACTTACCTGAAAAAGATAATACATAATTAATAACAGGGAGAAGTTAATATCATACTCCTAACACTTACAACAACAAAAAAAACAAAAGGCAGCATTCAGCATGCAACACCCGCGTCCACCAACTGATCTGAGCCAAATATTTGTGTGCCCCGTGACCTCACTTCGACTGAATACTCCCAATATCAAGTTACTTCATTCCTGCCTAACCCTTAACCCTTCCACCAAGTTTGGACAAAATCAGATCAATATTCCGTTGACTTTACTCTGTGACCTTGACTTTCGACACTCTGTTCTCAAAATCCGATTTCTATATCCCTGTTTTAACCTAATCCCCTCCACAAAGTTAAGTCTAAATCTGATTTAAAAAAAAAAAAAATGTTCACGTTGACTTTACTATGTGACCTTGGCCTCTGACCTACTGTCCTAAAATCAGTAGGTCAACCCCTTGTGTGAATGTCAGCCCATGCACCAAGTCAGATCCAGGTCAGACCAAAACTTTTAATTTGCTCACATACAGACAAACAGGTCGAATTCTGACCTTGCCGTGACCTGGATGTTTGAATGATTGCTCTTAAAATGAAGCCATTGATTCTTGCCTGACCTTTAACCATCCTGTCTGGTTCAAATAGGATCAAACTGAGATGGCCTTGTCCTGTGACCTTGGCATCTGACCTTTCCCTGGTGATTTTAACCTATGACTGATGTATTCAAAATCGAACCATTCTATTCTTGCGTTATATCCAACCGCTCCAGAAATTTTGGTCTAAATCAGATAAAACTCTTTAAGCTGACATTCGATGTGACCTTGACCTTTGACCTACTATTCTAAAAAAAAAAAAAAAAAAAAAAGGTCAATCCCCTGCGGCATTTTAAAGCAATCCAACAAGTTTGATCCAAATAGCATCAAAGCCGTTTTATTTATTTTGCTGAAAAAGACACACGGGTTGAACTCTGACCTTGTCCTTTGTCTGTTCTCAATACTGAATCACCTCTTACCATAGCACCATTTTCTCCCTTAAAGTAACTGTCTCAAACCAAGACACAACGTTCAGTTATACTGTAAAAGAAATCTCTCTCTCTCTCTCAAATATATATATATATATATATATATATATATATATATATATATATATATATATATATATAGGGAGGCGGCTTGCAGTCCTAATGGGCCCAGGTTCAAATCACGGCTGGGACAGGGAACAGTTTAAGGATTTGAATTTCATAATAAACAGACCTTTCTGATTTACCACATGACTCGCCGACATGTCATAAAAGTACCCCCGCTAATACCAGTACATTAGTCCTGTATGAGACAGCCCTAGCATGTATTCAATACTGATGGTGGGTGTTAGCGCCGAAGTGGTGACATGTGGAGATGTAGGAGGACTACTGGGCCCCAAGGAGGACTACTGGAACTTTGGGATAGGCCCTGATACCTTTGCCCAGAGTCGGACACGTAAAAAAAAAAAGTATATATATATATATATATATATATATATATATATAGTGAATAATCCAATACATTAAAACAATATTTCCATAATCAGTCACTCTACATAACTCTCGATTTCGATTCAAACGTAGAATGGTTTTCATCCCATCAATTTATAATCATAAACTTGGACACATCATTGTAAAATTATATACGAACATCTGAATCATTTAAACATGAACATGAAAATTACAGTATTTAAAATTTCACCTCATAAAACAGTACCATTTTGTATCCCTTCAAATTTTAATGTAAAACTTGGACACATGGTTGTATGGTTACAAAGAAATAATCGATGCTTCAAATACGAAACTGAAACTTATAATATTACCCACAACTCTACATCATTTCAAAATATCACCTCCCAAACAGTACATTTTATCCTTCTCTGCCTCATTCTAACAGTAAAAAACATGGATGTACGATTATATGAGAAACTAATAATGCTTTACGTACAGAAGTGGACATAAATACTGATCCACCTCATTCCCAAACAAAACAAGACAGTGAGCTATATCTTTCGAAACCCAGAGAGGCAGAAATCGTCGCAGCTCGCCAAAGTCTTCAGAATATTGTGAAAAAATTTAATCTGTAATTCTGTTAAAGCCACAAAAGGGGAGCGAAAATAACGTCCTGAACTGTACATGAAAACCATAATGTTAATATAAATCACTGCACATCACTTCACTACCAACTCCAACACAGTACCATTCTCATCCCTTCAGGTTATAAAATACAAACTGAAACATCACTGCAAAAATCCCGTGTCTTAAATAACGAATGTGAACCAATAATAAAACAAAAAAAATCATCCAAAAAAAACTAAAAATAAGACCAAACCTTCAACAGCACTTCCAAAAATAATTTCCAATAATAACACTAAAATCATCCTAAAAAACAAAATACAACCAATCCTTCAACCGCACTGCCAAAAATCACCTTCAAAAATAACACTAAAACCACCCTCAAAACCAAAAATACAACCAATCATTTAACAGCTCCTCCAAAAATCACCTCCATGAATAACATTAAAATCACCCTTAAGACCAAAATTACAACCAATCATTTAACAGCACTTCCCAAAATCACCTCCAACACTGAACCCATTTTATCCCCGCAGGTTATAATCTAAAACTTGGGGGCATCGTTTCCAAGCCTGAATGAAAAACTAGTGCCAAGCCTGAGCACCGCCTCTGCAAGCCGAGATTACTTTGCAAAGAAGAGGCAAAGAAAAGGATGGTGGCTTTGTCGTACCGAGTTTTTCATCAGTCCCCCCTTTGTCCTTCCTGAGAGAGAGAGAGAGAGAGAGAGAGAGAGAGAGAGAGAGAGAGAAATAAACCGGTTTTAGGTAGCTAACTGATGAGAGAGAGAGAGAGAGAGAGAGAGAGAGAGAGAGAAATAAATCGGTTTTAGGTAGCTAACTGATGAGAGAGAGAGAGAGAGAGAGAGAGAGAGAGAGAGAGAGAGAGAGAGAGAGAGAGTATTAGGTAGCTACCTGATGAGAGAGAGAGAGAGAGAGAGAGAGAGAGAGAATCCTGAAGCCCTAATGAGCTTGCTTACACTGGAAGGCTCTTGTCTCTTTTAGTTCTTTCTCTCACTCGTTTTCTCCCCTCCTCCCCTCCTCTCTCTCTCTTTCTCTCTCTCATCAATCTACCTCCATCTATCTATTGCTTTCAATTCTTCCAACTCTGAAACACCTCGTATTCCTTCTTAAAATCTGCCAATTTTGAAAAGTACGTGATATAATTTCATAATTTAATGTTTACATATATATATATATATCTATCTATCTATCTATCTATTGCCTGACGCCTCAATCCCGTTTGGGGTGGCCACAAACAAATCGCCTCCAAGTCGCCCTGTCCCCCGCCATTTCACTGCCCTGCTCCCAACTCACACCCCCCTCTCTCATATACCTCTCCACCCCATCCCTCCATCTCATCCTCGGTCTCCCCCTCCCTCTTCCACCCTCCACCTCACTCACATACACTCTCTTTGTCAGTCTTTCACCCTCCATCCTCTCCACATGGCCAAACCACCTCAGTGTGTATATATATATATATATATATATATATATATATACACTACACACACACACCATGTAATACCTAAACACATCTTCACATACTCATCATTAATTTCTACTGCAGTTCTGACGTAAGGTATTGGTGGAAAGAGGATGTGTGTGTGTGTGTGTGTGTGTGTGTGTGTGTGTGTGTGTGTGTGTGTGTGTGAGAGAGAGAGAGAGAGAGAGAGAGAGAGAGAGAGAGAGTGACGCCGGACTGACTGCAAGATCTTGAGTTCAACTCTCTCTCTCTCTCTTATGAGACACCTACATAAAACAGGTTAACTTATTCTCTCTCTCTCTCTCTCTCACACACACACACACACACACACACACACACACACACACACACACACAAACACAGACTAGGCACGCTTAGTAATTAAAAATGAAACTTAATATGGAGGAAAAATAAATGTGGGGGGAGAGAGAGAGAGAGAGAGAGAGAGAGAGAGAGAGAAATACGCAGGGATAAAAAGAAATATATGCAGAGGAGCAAAAAGTAAAGAAAGGGTGAAAGAGAATAGCGAGAAGAGGGAAAAGAGGAAGAAAGTGAAAGAAATGAAAGAAATAAAGAATGGTGAACATCAAGAGGAGGAGGAGGAGGAGGAGGAAGGACGGAAAGAGGGCAAGAGAAAGTAAATGAAATAGAAACTGTGTTGAGGGAAATCCAAAGGGAAAACAAGAAGAGTAAAAAGAGTAAAGGGATGTAAGAGGAGGGAGAAGGAGGGAGGAGCTGGCACAACTCCAGACCTTACCATCAACCACCACCACCACCACTACTACAACCATCACTACCACCACCACTACTACAACCATCACTACCACCACCACAACCATCATTACCACCACCACCATAACCATTTACCACCACTACTACCACAACCATCACAACCACAACCATCTGCCACCACCACAAGCACAACCGTCACCACCACTACCACAACTTTCACTAACACCACCACAAGCACCACAATCATTACCACCACTACTACCACAATTATCAACCACCACCACTACCACATCAATCAACCACTATCACTACCACACCCGTCACTACCGAAACTATCACTACCGCCACTACCACCATCACAACTACAACCACCAACCACGCCGCACAGCACTACCACAACCATCACTACCATCACCACGAGCACAACCATCATTAACACCACCATTACCATAACCATCACTACCACCACCAATACTACCACCACCACTACTACAACCATCAGTACCACCACCACTACTACAACCATCTCTACCACCACCACAACCATCACTACCACCACCACCACTACAACCATCACTACCACCATCACCATTACCACCAGCATCACTACCACCACAACCACTACTACAACCACCACTACAACCGTCACTACCACCACCACTACCACAACCGTCACTACCACCTCCTCAAGCACAACCATCACTACCATCACCACCACCACCGTCAATACCACCACACGCAAAACCATCATTACCACCACCACCACCACTACCATCACAGTCACTACCACCACCACCACCATTACCATAACCGTCACTACCAACACCACAAGCACAACCATCATTCTACCATCACAATCACTACCACCACCACCACAACCGTCACTACCAACATCACAAGCACAACCATCACTACCAGCACCACCATTACCACAACCATCACCATTACCATAACAACCACACTACCACAACCATGACCATCACAATCGCAACCACGACTACCACAGCCACTGCCATCACAAGCATAACTACCACAACTACTATCATCACCACCACAACTACCACCATCACTATCGCTATAACAACCACAATCATCGCTAATTCATCCATTGCTATTTAATAAATCACCCACTACTACCATCCCGACAAGCATGATTATCACAACCACTATCATCACTATCACAATCACAAACCTATTATCACTATCACAACCACAACCACCTACACCGTCATCACTACCATAACCATCACAACAAGCACTACCACAACAACCATTACTATCACCATCGCTACCACAATCACCATCATTTCACACAACATCCACTACAACCATCACCTAAAGTACTGTAGTTTAATCAAAACCCACTACTATCACTGCAGCTATCACAACACACCACCACCATCACCTCAACCTCTGCAATTAACATTCACAACTACTACCACCAATATTACAATCACCACTACCACCACTATCACAACAGCAACTACCATTACTACCACAAACACAACTACTATTACTACGATAATCACAACTACCATTACTACCACAATTACAGCTACAATTACAAGCACATTCACCAACCGAAACCACTGGCACTAACAACCACCACCAATACCATACTCAAAACCACCCCATCGCATCCAACCTGCACCACCACAACCAAAAACACGCCACCAAAACAATATCACACCACCACAACCACCAACACCATTCTTTTTATGCAGGCCTGTTTCCCCTCTCTCTCCACCACACTTTAGTCTTCGTCAAAAACATCACCTTCACACCCTCAAACTCACACCACACCCCTGTCCCCCTTACTTCCTCTTCCTTTCATCTCTCCATCCTTCACCTCCATTTTTCTCTCCGCCATTCATTTCCATCCTTCTACCTCCCCATTCCTCGGTTTTCTCCCTCCCTTTACCTCTCCCGTAGCCTTATTCTACATTCCCACATTTTCTCTTTTCCCTTTCTGTACCTCTTCGACACATCTATCCTTCTATTCTTCAGTTTTGACATTCCGCCTACCTCTCTCACGTTTACCCCACAGTCCCACAATAATTTCCTAAATCCCTCATCTCCCTCTCTCTTCACTTCCATCACCTTTCTCCCTCTCCGTCCCTCACCACTACCTTTCCATCTCTCCTCTCTACCCCTCCAGTCCTCACCTCTTCCTCATAACTACCTCTTCATCCCTCATCTCTACCTCTTCATCAATTACCTCTACCTCTCCATCCTTTACTTCTCCCTCTCCAGCCTTCCACACCTTTCTCTGCTCCCCTCCTCTTTTCCCTAACTCTCCCCTCCTTCCTTTCATCTCCATTCCACCCAACGAAAAAGTAGACAAGAAAAAAGCCTCTTTCAAGACGAAACCCAAAGAGTGTTACGGAATACGTCAGTTTCCAGGAAAAAAAAAAAAAAAAAAAAAAGGAAGCTTGTTGCAGCGCTGAAGGATCCGTATTTCTTTATTATCTGTTTACCTTTAAGATTCACGTCTATACTTTATTCGTTTCATAAATAATTACAAGGGAACGAGCGATGTTTACCCTCAGTTAAGTTTGAAAATAAGCGGCCCGCCAGGCCCGACCAGACCGTCACGCTAAGCAGAAGCTAACAACTTTCCTCCTATGTGAAGTAGAGTTTTTTTTTTTTTTTTTTTTCTTTTTTTTTTTTTCTTTTTTTTCCCCGTGTGATACACTCATTCAATAAATTTTGTTATCAACTAAAAACTCACCCATAAAGGGAAGGAACCCCTTGGAATCTCGAGTTTTCGAAGGGAGTGTTCGACTCTAATCAGTGAACGCCTCAATCAAGAAATCAAATTAAAAGATTTTCCGTCGTAACTCCGTTTTTGGCATCAACTCTAGGAATTCAATATTGGAGATTCCGCCTATAATTTTATATTAACGTTTTGGCAATGATTTGATGGTGAACTCATCACGGGAAAACACCCCATTTCTAGCTTTAATCATCTCACCAATAAACAAGTCTTTATCGTTTCAGTTTCGTCGGCACGGCAGGTTGGCGACGGAGACTGTAGAAGTTAGCAGTGCGTGCGTGATGAATGTTACGGCGCCTCGCGTTACACGAGCACTCGTGTACCATTAGAACCTATGTTGTTCAAACAAACCCTGAGCTATATTAAGAACTTCGGTTTTCTTCGCTTCATAATATGTGCTACACAATACTAACGAGTGAATCTAAACTTAATCAACAGCCGAAAATCATCCAGGGCCCGCCGTGGGATCCATCTCTGCCGACAGTGGTGCCTGTGCCTCTTACAATGGCAAGTTGGATGGAAGATACGTGCCTGCGCAGCTAAACCCAAGTGCCGCTGACAGTATCTTTTAAGACACTGCAACCATACACAAGTCTCAAGGGTGGACGCTTCCAGCGCTGGTCTTTGACATCGACGTCAAAGAGTTTGTGCTCGGCTTGAAGTTTGTTTGTATGAGTCACGCCCAATCCCCGGCTGAATGGCTGCTGCATCCCAGTGACATACAGGAAGCCCAGTGGCATCGACTGAACGCCATCAACCAATCCTCTGGACAGCAGACATGTTGAGACGCAGATGATAACCTGCAGCGTCCAACTGAGACCCTGTGAAGATATATGACTTACGAGGTACAGTGCTCGAGTAATCGCTTGCACTTTGGTGTGTTTGTGTGTGTGTGTGTGTGTTTTATATATATATATATATATATATATATATATATATATATATATATGGAGCCTCTGTGGTACAGTGGCAGAGTGTGTGTGTGTGTGTCATATATATATATATATAGATAGATAGATAGATAGATAGATAGATAGATATAGATATATGGAGCCTCAGTGGAAGAGTGTGCGTTTCGCACGCTGCTGGACGAGGGTTCGCCTCCCGCCAGAGTTGTAAAAACTTTGGGAATCGTTCACCGAGCCACTTGCTATTTTGGCGGACATAAGGGGTGCAGTGGTTGAACCAGTGTCGCATACTAGTATGCTTGCACCCAATCGGCTTAAGGCGGGCCGATTACACTTGGTTCACAGACTACACACACATCCAAAGCCACTACAACACTACAATTACACTTTCAAGCACTTCTCACCCTACATACAGTCTACCAGACAGCCTAAGCCACTTGGTAGAGATACATTGGCTTGTATCGTCCCTGCTTCGGTAGGGATAGGCCGGTCCTGCAGTGGACCTCAACGGCTGATGATGATGATGATGATGATGATGATGATATATATATATATATATATATATATATATATATATATATATATATATATGTGTGTGTGTGTGTGTGTGTGTGTGTGTGTGTCCATAACTACTGATATGTACAGTATATCTATACATATAATAGACCCGTGTTGTTTGTTTGTTTGTCCTTCAATCACGCCCAAACCAAGGGCCAGAGACCCCAGACCCATATATATTCTGAATCAGGGTGACCCAAGGATGGTTTTTTTTGGGGGGGTCAAAATTCAGATCTCGGTCATTTGAGGTCACTGGTTGCGTGTTCGCCTATTTGGCCAAGGCAACGCCGGGTATCCCTGCAGCCCAATTTTTGGCATGGAGACTCACATGGCCTCCAGTTCGGACACAGTCTATGTGAGGTTAATCTCCGAGGTCATTTGAGGTCATCGGTAATACACGCTCAAACGACTGGACCCAGCAGCCCAATTTTTGGCATGGAGACTTACATGCCCTCCAGTTCGGACATGGGCTATGTGAGGTTGACCTCCGAGGTCATTTGAGGTCACCACTCGGAGGTCATTTGAGGTTACCGGTAATAGTCAACAAAAGCGCACAAATACCGTGCGTTAGTCTGCGAAAGCTGAAATAGAAAGGTCGTGGACCTCCTATAATCCTTCTTCAAAAGCACAAGAGATATATACATGGTCTTTCTGGAGTAGAAAGAAAGACTGAACTACAGTAGAACAAATAGGATTAGAGTGTTTGCCTTTTTGGCCCGAGCAACGCCGGGTACCCCTGGTAGTGTATGTATGTACGTACGCATATATATATATATATATATATATATATATATATATATATATATATATATATATATATATATATAATTACGTGTTATAATAACCTTTTCTTTCATGCGTTATATTAGACCCATTATAGCCCTGCTCTTGTCTTTCACGCACACTCCATCTCTCCTCATTATCTCTCTCACTCCCCAATTATCGCACTATCTCGCCTCCCTATCCTGCATTGTCCTCTTCCTTCGTCTTTCTCCCTCCTCCCCTCACAGCGTATCCTCAATCTCCTACCTCTACCATCCATCACCCTCTCCCACTACCCTCCACCATCACTCTCCCATTACACCAGCGGTTCTCAGCCCATTTACTCTCACTACCAACCTTAGTTATTGGTGCTCACATCTTTGACCCTCAGTGGCGCCGAAAGTAATCAAATGGCAAAGGAATACATAGTCATATAACTCTTTGGATACCATTCATAATTATTTTACACGGTTACAGTATATACCGGTACTATGTATATGTTATACATATATACTCAGTACATGAGTAAAGAGAAAAACACTTAAGGATTAAGTAAAACAGTTTCAAAATCGCTTTAAAGTGTGTGTGTGTGTGTGTGTGTGTACAGGGTGACCCAGAAGAACCTCCCACATTTCAAAGGTAAATGAAAAAAGAAAATGGTTAAAGATAATCAAAATATTATTTGCACACATGCAACTTCATTCAGTACAGTTTTTATTCATCATGTTTTAAAGATGACATCCTCCAAATGGTGGCCGCCATTGTCTATACACGCTTGGAGGCGATTTCTGAAGGCTGCCATGGCTCGACGGGTCATGTCAGGTGGAACAGCGGCTATCTCCTGCTGAATAACAACCTTAACGGCTTCAAGAGTTTGGGGTCGATGAGTATACACTCGTGATTTAAGGTAGCCCCACATAAAAGAGTGACAAAGGGCGAGGTCAGGGGAACGGGCCGGCCACCCAACATCGCCACGCAACGAGATCACCCGATCCGGAGACATTTCCCTCAGCACTTGCAATGATCTTCGAGCTGTGTGTGCCGTAGCTCCATCTTGCTGAAACCACACATCGAGTTCTTCAAGCTCAAGGTGTTCGAGTTGTGGCCTTAGAAAGTTTTCGAGCATATCATTGTAACGGTCAGAGGTTACGGTAACAGTTACACCATCCTCTTCAAAGAAATAAGGACCCACGATGCCAACATCGGCAACAGTGCACCACACAGTCACTCGATTGGAGTGCAACGGTCTTTCGTGTAGCATGCTAGGGTTGTCTTCAGACCAACAGTGAAAACTTTGTTTGTTTACAGAGCCACTCAAATGAAAACGAGTTTCGTCACTGTACAAGAGAACAGCATCTTCCAGAACACGTTGCAGAATGTTCTCACATAACTCCCTGAGGCTTATCCAGTCTCTCACATTGACTTCTTGCACAACCACCATTGTGTATGGATGGAAGTGAAGATCTTTGTGTAAGATTCTCCTTGCAGTTTCCTGGGATATCCCTACAGCTAAAGCATGATTCCGCACAGAACATTTAGGAGACGGCACAACAGATCGCCTCAATGCTTCAATATTCTCAGGTGTACGAGCGCTCCTAGGTCAACCAGGTGATTTTCTTTTTAAAGCTGAGCCTGTTGCCCTGAAATTCTCAACCCACTGCAAGATGGTTTTCTGATCTGGAACGTTTTGGTTCCGTGGAATACTGAAACGTCTTCGAAAAGCCCTCTGCACGGCGATCACGGAACGGTTGTTTGTGAAGAACACATCGACAGCAAACGCATGGTATGCTACCGACCACGCCATGCTGGCGACTGAGGACGGTTGGGGTTGGGGTACCAACAGACCCTAGCCCAACCCCTCCCGCCTCACTACTGCCAGTGCTACAGTCTTTCGAAATGTGGGAGTTTTTTTCGGGTCACCCTGAATATATATATATGTGAATCGGTAGATAGGCGGCCTGCAGCCCTGATGGACCCAGGTTCGATTCCCGGCTGGGGCAGAGAACAGTTTAAGGATTGAATTTCATAAAAGCAGACTTTCCTGATCTACCAGATGACCCGCTGACATGTCATAAAAAGTACTCCCGCTAATACCAATACACCAGTCCTGTATGAGACAGCCCTAGCATGTATTCAATATGGACGGTGGGTGTTAGCGACGAAGTGGTGACATGTAGAGAGGTGTATGGTATGTAGGAGGACTACTGGGCCTTGAGAGCAGGCTGTGAAGCTTATGCCCAGAGTCGGACACAAAAATATATATATATATATAAATCGGAAGAGAGGCGGCCTGCGGTCCTAATGGACCCAGGATCGAATCCCGGCTGGGACAGGGAACAGTTTAAAGGATTTGAATTTCCTAAAAGTAGACTTTCCTGATCTACCAGATTACCCGCCGACATATCGTAAAAATACCTCCGCTAATACCAATACACCCATCCTGTGTGTGACAGCCCTAGCATGTATTCAATATGGGTGGTGGGTGTTAGCACCCAAGTGGTGACATGTGGAAGTGTAGGAGGACTACTGGGCCTTGGCATAGGTCACTGCCCCCAAGAAATAGGCGCTGAAGCCTTTGCCCAAAGTCGGAAACGTTAAAAGAAAATACATACATTATATATATATATATACAGGATAAAAAAAAGTCAACCTGTGCATGTGTCTGCCTGTGCGTTTGTTCGTTTCTTTCACGAGACTGGTAATAGATATCGACCTAATCCTTTTTGCATTAGGTCAAGGTAAATCCGGTGTAAGAAAATAAATGGCGATCACGCACGACGCAATGGCATAAAATTGCTCGGAAACTGTGACAAGCCAGATTGTCTGACTGCGCGTTTTTTGGTTTCTTTCACGATAACGGTAATAGATATCGACCTACTTCTTTTTGCATTAGGTCCAGTGGGTGTTAGAAAAAAAAATAGCGATCGAGCGCGAAGCGACAGCGCAAAATTGTCGGAAATCGCGGCATGCAAAATTATGCAAAAATAATTTTTTCAACTTTTTGGTCAGAACTGGTCATTGTGGGCCTGAAAACGGTGTGGAAAAAAAAGCTAATCGTATTTACAAACATACTGTGATGGAAAAGCCATTAGCCCCGCAAATTTCTGCGGGTAGGCACTTGTGTGTGTGTGTGTGTGTGTGTGTGTGTGTATATATCCATCCATCCATCCATCATCCAATCCTACACTGCCCTATTAGGAGTGTAGGAGCCCGGGGCTAGGCAGTTGGTCCCGACATTTAACCCGCCCCATCCCATTTTCTGGGCAGTGGTACGCCCCAGTCCCGACATTTTTGGACCTTTTTTTTTTTTTTTTTTTGGCTCAAACATCCGCTTTTGGTGAGAAACATCGAAAATTCATAGAGAAATTGCTCACCTGAGGTTTAAAATACTCGATCTAGGTACGAGTACCTCCTTACCTGACTGGGTTTTCTAACAGGCTGGCACCAAAGAAAACGAGTTCTATGGGAGGATAACTATTTTATCCACCCATAAACAGTATTTATTTATTTATTTACTTGGTACGAATTTATATGTAGTACAAGAGTACATTGGTTTTCAAACAGTAATATGGGCATTATAAGCATTGTTTCACTCACTTACTCATCACCATTCATGACCTTTTTTTTCCCACATTACCTGATCATCATTTCTGACTGTTTCTTCCTCTAATGCTATGTAAACTTTGTCCTCCACATTGTCATCGATTGGGGAATCACTCTGGCCCTGAATGTCTTTATTGGCCAGGTCACTGGTAACAGGTGAATTGCCGAGACAATTGGTGCAGAGGGGAGGGAGAGGTTATGCGGTGTAAGGCATTATCCCTGCTTGGCATCTTGTAGAGGAATAGAGGAAGGTGTCCCGTGTATATGTGCCAAAAATCACTCGCGAAATCACTCGCGAAAATTGAAAATTGTGCAAATTAGGGACCTTGCAATGTTGCCGCGTTAATTCACGTCTCCGGGATATGAGTGCACACCATGTGAGGACGTGAATTCACGTCTCCGGGACGCGGCGGGTTATGATGAGAGTGACCAGCCTCACTCATCCCTGAGTGGCATTACATGAGCAATCAACCCCAACCAACCCTTGGATATAAACCTTCACCGGCTCAATCCGACTGGAGCACAATAATTACCCACTAAACCACCAGGCGCCAAAATTTGGATATATGGTTACCACCCAGCATAGTAAATGGTTTCCTGGTGCACAGGAAACCATTTGGCTTGTCACTCAGTGAAGAGTCACCCACAGGCTGAAGGAAGTGGAAAGAATGAAGGAAAGAAAGACAGAAGAGGGAGTGCAAAGTCACTCGTAGGCAGAAAGACAAGGCAAGAATGAAGGAAAGAAAGACAGAAGAGAATGGAAGGAAAGAAGGATGGAAAGGAAAGGGCAGACACCCGAGAGCAGCACCACTACATCGAGTAAGTGGATTGTGAGCGCCCCCACCTACCACTATGTATATATATACTGTATATACTGGTATGTATGTATATATATATATATATATATATATATATGTATATATATATATATATATATATATATGGAGCCTCTGTGGTACAGTGGTAAAGTGTGCGTTTCGTATACTGGAGAGCGAGGGTTCGCATCCAGCCAGGGTAATAAAGTTTGGAAGTGTTCTCCCAGCCATGTACTGCTTTGGCAGACACCAGGGGTGCTGTGGTTGAACCAGTGTCACATACTGTAAAGTATGTTTGCACTTAGTCGTCTTGCGCGGGCCGATTACACTTGGTTCACAGACTACACACACATCCAAAGCCACCACAACACTTCAATCACACTTACAAGCACTTCTCACCCTACATACAATCTCTACCAGACAGCCTAAGCCACTTGGTAAAGATACATTGGCTGTATAGTCCCTACTTCGGTCGGGATAGGCTGGTCCTGCAGTGGATACTCAAACGGCTGATGATATACAGTATATATATATATATATATATATATATATATATGGATACTGTAGATATAGACAGACAGGCTGACACATATAAATATATAGATATATATTGTTTTACATAATTTACAGTGTTACATGAATTCATGAAACATCATTATTATTAATAAAGTTAATATGTAACCTTTTACATGACAAAGTCAGAGATGTGCGTTTTAAAACCCACCATTAAAAAATGTAGTAAGGAACTCTAGAATAATACAAGTGCTCGTGGGCCCGAAGAAGGGCCCATGAACACTTGCTCCTGCGGAGGGCTCTCGCGCAGCTGTAGCTATGGGCAAAAAATTCTATGGAGATCCTATGCCGGGCGCAGATAGCGGCGTTTTTGGGTCAAAATGTGATCGCTCATTAAATATTGTGAAAGTTTTTCAATCGTGATGAGACCAACTTTTTTCACGTCAGCGAATTTTTTGCGATTTTTCTGCCAATTTTGGTGCGATTTGAACGTGTAGTTTCGGCTGCCCAAAATACACACACGGCTAGTGCTATAGTATATTTGAATACAGAAAAATGAACAGAAAATTATATTTGTCGCTCAAAAAAAAAAAATCCAGATCACTCTAAAATAATGCAAATTAGATATATATACTGAATTAATTAATTACCAATAATATTCACCCTTCAAAACTTAGAAGTCAATTTTCCTGGATTTTTTGCATCGGTATTGAAACTACACTACATCAACGGTAGATTTGACTCCCTTCTTTGTAACTAACACATAATCGTCGTGGTATGACATTCAAAGCATAGCTTAGATCTGCCTCATTATCCAGCTTATTTCGTGATTCTGTCTTTACTGCCAGCAAAGATGAAAACGCAGGCAAGTGGATGAAAATGGAATGAGAACTAAAGGAATGGAAATCTTCGTGTATACATGGAGCACTCTGACCCAAAAATGAGAGATTCAACTTAGGAAGGTCAGATAAATTTTCACAGATAAATCATTAGTTAGCTCCAAAAACTCTCCCTGAATTTCTTCAAAAACATCATCCACTTTACATCTGAATGGGTCCCGCGTGACAGACATTTCAAGACTGTCTGTGTTAATCCCTGGAAAGTGGCGCTTTAATTCATCATCAAGAGCAATGAGATGTTTTCTGACGTCTGCTCACAGATTATCGCTAGTGGCCTCATCATCACAAGTTTCACCCAGTTTGTGAAACACTGGAATTCCCTTCATCCACTTTTCTTCCCTAAAGACAAACTTCAGCAATGAATGCCTTAATGTGGTCACTGTCTAATGCTGCTGGACTACCTGCTCTGCCGCTTGGTATTCAAATTGTTCAGTACATCAAATGCGTCGACTAAGTAAACTAGATGAGGTTTGATGTCATGTGTTCTCATAATTTCCAAGAGGTGCCTCTTTCCTTAGGCTTCAAGAAAAGTATCAAATTCATCATGTAGCTCCCGAACCCTTGCAAGCAAATTTCCTTTAGACAACCACCGCATCCTGGAGTCAAACAACAAACAGCTCTTGGTGCTAAGAAGACAACTTTTTACAAAACTGCCGAAACAGTCTGGTGGTATGCACCCCACCCTTGACTCAGTTCACGATTTTCATAACTCTTGCCAAGGTGGCACTGAGCCTTTCAGGGAGTGTTTCTGATACACGCATCTCTCGGTGGATAACACAGTGTGTTCCAGTCACCTCTGGATTCTTCTCCTTGACAAGCATCATAAAGCCAGACCTCGAACCAAGCACGGCTGGGACTCATCAATGCACACACCAACATGCCTGCTCCATGACACCTGTGGTAAAAAAAAAAAAAAAAAAAAAAAAAAAAAAAAAAAAAAAATTCAGAGCCGTAGTCCATTACATCTTGTGCTGTGGACGTAGTCTGCAATACTTAACAAAATAGGAACTCTTCCTCAGTGGAGCTTCCATGTACATACTTTGCAAAAAACATGAGCAGTGAACACTGAGTAACATCAGCAGTCTCGTCGAGTTGGATCGACAAGAAAGGCGAGTTTCTTTGTTGATCACCTGTTCCTCGATATCTCCTGCCATTTCATGCATTCGAAGCTTCACTATGTCATCTAAAAGTGAGATGTGCTTCACTCTGCTACAGCTCTCTTCATTCAAAATGCGGTGCACGGCTTCAAGAAAACAAGGCTTGGTAAGATTTACCCCTATTGTGTGGGGTTTCCCACGTCTTGTAATCTGTAATGATACAGTATGTAATATCATGCCCCCACAAATTTGTTTGATTTTTTGCAGGAAAGCTCTGCCTGCATCAAGCATTCCTTTTTTAAATCCCTCCACCTTACCTTTGAAGTAATTAATTCCCTGTGTGAGCTTTGTTGAAGTGCACCTTTAATTCTGATGGCTTCAGGGATTCACTTGTCAGTACTTTCAAGCAGATAATGCACTGAGGGGCTTCAAAGTAGACAAGTAAATCCATAACTAAGAAAGCTGACATTATACTGTATCTCAACTACTTTGATGTTAACTTCTTGGCCTCACAAACTTCAAAAACAATGTCACCTGAATGACTCAAGATTCAATACAAATTATCCAATTACGTAAAACGTATAGATACACAGAGATACAGATTGGAATAACATTACCTGGCGATAGTACAATGTCACCAGCGACGCAGTTGTCGCCATGGCACCTATGCCACCAAAAAAGTCAGAAGTCACTCAAGCAGGTGGTGGGTCAGAACTGTAATGCGCTAATTCCTTTATGGGCTTTTACGGCCGCTCTGTGTGTGTGTGTGTGTGTGTGTGTGTGTGTGTGTGTGTGTGTGTGTGTGTGTGTGTGTGTGTGTGTGTGTGTGTGTGTGTGTGTGTGTGTGTGTGTGTGTGTGTGTGTGTGTGTGTGTGTGTGTGTGTGTGTGTGTGTGTGTGTGTGTGTGTGTGTGTGTGTGTGTGTGTGTGTGTGTGTGTGTGTGTGTGTGTGTGTGTGTGTGTGTGTGTGTGTGTGTGTGTGTGTGTGTGTGTGTGTGTGTGTGTGTGTGTGTGTGTGTGTGTGTGTGTGTGTGTGTGTGTGTGTGTGTGTGTGTGTGTGTGTGTGTGTGTGTGTGTGTGTGTGTGTGTGTGTGTGTGTGTGTGTGTGTGTGTGTGTGTGTGTGTGTGTGTGTGTGTGTGTGTGTGTGTGTGTGTGTGTGTGTGTGTGTGTGTGTGTGTGTGTGTGTGTGTGTGTGTGTGTGTGTGTGTGTGTGTGTGTGTGTGTGTGTGTGTGTGTGTGTGTGTGTGTGTGTGTGTGTGTGTGTGTGTGTGTGAGACCAATGAATAATACAGGAAAATACGTGCACACCACTTAAATCTTAAGTTACATATTACTGCCTGATTTTCAAGATTAAATGATTAATTTAATATAAGATTTGACGTTATGGAAAACCTTCAATTACTGAATGTAATAACTGTGATAATTGATAACTTATGATTGGTTTAGTTCCAAAATTGCACTCTTTGAAAATAAATTGCCTCCTTGATTCAGTTTCTGTGGGCAATTATATGTTATCATGAATAGCTGATCTTGATATATGACCTTTGCGATATTTCACCGTTTCATGCTTATATGCTTTATGAAAAAAATAAAAATGTCACATGGCCTTCAAAAACTGTCACTGGTCTAGATACGCGAGTTTACTTACCGGTACGTTATTTATCACATCACGTACTAATACCTCCTTCCACTCTGAATGTTCGCCTCCGTCCCCGATGAACGTTAACCTTGACTGCTACATGATCAGGCTCTTGTTATCGTACTGAACTGAACATGAACATATTTACCTGAATATTGACAAAAAATGATATAACTATGGATGCCATCTTATTTGCAATGAATATGAAATACTGTTTGTAAAGTCGCAACCTTTTATGATGGATAACACACGTCTGGCAGTTCCGTTTGATCTTTGATTTGCTCAACTACATGAACATACCCTATCACTTTATTACTAATGCATAATAATAACAAAGACCTCCATTGCACCTCTGGAGTAGCCATATCACTCCTTAGATGGTTATTATACTCCCCTCACAATGTCCCTCCTCCTCCTTACCCTCCATCTCTACCTTCCTCTTCCCTCCACTCCATCACTTCTTGAGCCACTCCTGCCACACCTTAGTTCGATCATTTCCTCTATCTCTTCCTCCTCCCCTACCCCTCCATCCTACCCTCTACCACCCTCTCCCTGTTCTCCCTCCACCACCACACCAGCCCCGCACGTCTATCCCCGCCACTAATAATAGACCATCGACCGCTTATCCAGCCCAAGGTGAATGGGGGGGGGGGGAATGGATGGATTGAAAAGGCGTAGAAGAAGGAGGATGGGGGGAGGGGAGGGGGTGTCGCTGCTTACTTTGGCCTTGCAGTTGCTGTCTGTCTCCCATTAAACATTTCCCCTTTTCATCACGATGTCCCCTCTCTATTATCTTTTCTAATCTCTTCCCTCGTTATTTCCCTCTCTTCCCTGCCCCTCCCTCCCTCTCCCCCTCTCTCTCAATCGACTTCCCTCCCAATCTCAGCCCTTACCTTCCCCCCACCCTCACCTTTCAATTTCCCTCCTCCGTCCCCTTCCTTCGTTCTCTCCAATTCCCCTCCTCCAACCCCTTCAGCTAATCTTCCTCCATCTTCCCTTCCTCTCCTCTCGCCTTCCATTCCTCCTCCTTTCGACTCCCTCTCCGGACCACTCCCTTCGATTCTCTCCCTTTTTCCCCCTTTCCTTCCCTTCCATCCCCCCTCCCTCAGCATCCCCTTTTCCTCCTCCCCCACTATACTCTCATCTTAACCCCCTGAATTTCGTTGCTATATTGCTGCTGCCTTCAAATTATTATTATTATTATCATTACTATTATCAGCAGCAGCAGCGGCGGCGGCGGCGGTGACAGCAGCATATACCTTGTTGTTATTAGTGGGACCAATGATTAGTGAAGAAGTCAGTAAAAAAGTATATCTAACCTTCCTAGCTCGAAAAGCCTCTGCTAAACTAAATAAAATCGTCTGGAGGCTGTAGGAATGAAATAATGAATGTCACCGGATTGAAGAGATAGACTTAAGTGTCTCCGCCCAAGAGAATGACTTTAAAATTATAGGCAAAAGTTTCCAGTTGTTTGAAGGTATAACATATGAAACAAACAAAGCCTGCAATGTGATAGATACCGCAGAATAATGTGAATGTCTGCTGCATAAATATATAACTTGTACTTCCCACCTATACACGTTCGCGATTGAACATTCCTATATAACCTAGTTTATCACTGTTTTCTCATTCAGATCACAGAGGATATGTGCGAAATATTAGTTTTGCCTTACAGATTATCAGTGTAGAATATATTCTTCACTCACACTTCCCGACGAAACTTCCTTGCCAGTTATTCAGTGCATCAAGGCTGGGTCCTTTTAGATTCTTCCTACACGCTAGGGAGGGTGGGACAGGTGACGTGGGCAACCTTCTTGCTTTGCTGTCCTTGTGCTACCCTCTCAGTGTACATTGCAGTCATGCCCCAATCTACGTCATTTGCACTGCTCAGGGATTCATTTACAAACTTACTCCCAACTCACTCCTCCTAACACATTGCTTTTGCAGGCAGGAGCAGCAACGTATAGATTCTTCCCTTGTCTTGTTCTTTATGCAAAAATTTTAGATACAAAAACTTGCCGTCTGTCGTGCTTTATCCGCGAATCATATACGAGTTACGAGATGCATGTGATGGTAAGCGCGTTCGTAAATCCGCGCCCCGGCAAGGATCAATAGTCAGGTGTCTTGCCGCTTTGCATTCTTTTGTATGTAACCCCTTCCCTTCCTTAACCATTCTAACCTTCCCTCTACCGTTTTTCTCTTCCTCTTAGCCCTTCCCTTAACCTTATCGTCCTCTCTCCTTTCCCTTCCCTCCCATTTCCTTCAACTCTTCCACTCCACCATCCCTGTCCTTCCACTCTCTCCATCAGTCTTCCCCTCCCTCTCTTCCATCCCTTCCCCTCCACTCTCTCCCTCAGTCGTCCCCCTCCATTCTTCAACCCTTCCTCTGTCCACTTGTGTTCTCTTCCACTCTTCCCCTCCCTTCTCTCAACCTCTCCCCTCTCATCCCTCTCTTCCCTTACGCCCTCTCCTTCAATGTTTCATTTCACTCTCTCAATTATCCCCCCCTCCCCCCAATTCTCCCTCAACCTTCCCTCTGCTCTTCCGTTCCATCTCTGTTTCTCTCCCTCCCTTGCTTCTCTACCATCTATCCCTTTCCCTCTTCTACCTTCCTCTTCCACTCCCCTCTACAACCTTAGCCATCCCCCTCCCTACTCCACCAACCCCATCACTTTCCCCTCTTCTACCTTCCCCTTCCACCCCCCTATTCCACCTTCCCCATCCCTTCCCCTCCTCCACTTTCTACTTACATCCTCCCTCTCTCTCAATCATCCCTTGGTCCTCCCTTACCTATCAATCTCCCCTCCTCCATATACCCCACTTCGTCCTCCTTCACTTGTCCATCTCTCATCTTCCATATTCCCCCATTCCCCTCTCTCACACCTTGTCTCCCCCCTCCCTCTCTCCCTCCCTCCCTCTCCCTCTATCGTCCCCCTCATCCTATACCCCCAACCCTCCACCAATCACCCCCTCCCCCCGCCATTCCCGTGCCAGGATCGATAACGGGCCTGTGCCAGTTTAGCGCCGCTCGATATTATTACAGCACCGCTCGATACAGTGGCCACGGGGGCTGCTGCTGTGGCGGGGTACACTCCATATGTTACAGCAATAATCTTAGTTACACCAATGTTATCCTGGTTGGGGCGGATGGTATCACTCGACTCCGGTATAAATCAGGAATGTTATGTAATCCAAAATATCCAGGGGAAACAACAATATTTCTGCAACTACGAGACTACAGTGTGGAATCGTGTATCTTAATGATGTGGTTAGGTCCAGTTACAGCCAGTTTTGGAGACGTAGTGAGTGTCTCGGCACTCCCTGGTACAGTTACACTGGCCACTCCAACACGAAGACGTAGTTTCCTACTTTATTTTTGCCTTACCAGACGATTTTATTATGCACAGAAGAGTCCCTGGTGGTACAAAGTATTCCTATAGCCTAAAACAAAAATAATATTGACAAGGAATATGAGTAAAACGAAAGACACGCCCTTAGGGTGAAAAGATTATTACTTCCGCGCGAGTACGGCAAGAGATTTATATGTTTGATCTGGTTTGTCAGTGTCATTCTGTCTGTATGCCATCAAGATTATTGGGGGGAATGGACCTGCACCAGATCCGGCACAACAATTTAGGACACCAGACAAACAGGGGATTCATTCTGGGCGAAAAGAGTCTTAGGTCACTTGTCAAGGTCAACTTAAACAGTTATGATCCCAATTTGACCAAAACTAGTGAAAAGACTGAGAGATCGTAATGAGACGAGTGGTTACATCTGTAAACAACCGATCAAAGGGAAAGATCACAGGGCAAGGGCACAGGTTCTAATTCATAGTTTTTATCCGATCTGGATCAAACCTGATGGAAGGAACTAGGTTATGCTAGGATAAACTTGTTCTATTAACAAAATAGGTCAAAGGCCAAGGCCACACGGTAAGGTCAACTTAAACATTTTATCCGATTTGAACCAAAGTTGGTGGATGGGTTTTGGATCAAACATGGATTAAGTGATTCGATTTTAAGAGCAATCAGTCGAAGGTGATGAGCGAAAGGCAGGGTCAAAGATTTGGCCTTAAGATCCTTCCACACGATCAGTGGGCGCCTGTCGTCTAGAGAATGCTGTCCATCAGTTTAGAAGCATGGCGACGAATCATGCTATTAACAACAGATCAGAAGCTTGGTACGTGCTTCATCACGTGTACACGGGTATTTTCCTGCAATACTCTATCATCATACACCCAAAACACTGGTGCCCGATGGTGATTTGCACTCACCTTTAGACTACGGCGCAGCTTCTGAGTGCCGCTTGTTACAGTAAAATTGCAGTCGGATTGATTCACCTAACGGAACTGGGCCACTGCCAAAACCTGAACACAAAGTAATGGTTGTATGAAATTTAACGAGTCTTAGTTACGAGGCAGAAGCGAACTTCCTTGGCTCCTGGTCAAATTCACCCAGCAGTCCGAGTACACCTGGCCATCAGATGAGGTCACACGGGTTAGGGATCTTCGCCTGGTTACAACAAATGCACTATATCCGTACATTATTTTATTATGAAGTAGTAACGATTAGTAATAAACAAGGGCTGACTTACTGGCGGCAGTGGTTGGAATCTGGCAACGTGGAGTATCAAAAATAAGCATCAGTATTCCCAGAACTAACTGTGAAGGAGTGAATTTTACAGTAGCTCTCTCGGGCTCCTGGGATTCATTCACGGTTGAGCTGTTGTTATTGTTTTTATTGCTCAACCTCCGTCTCTCGGCCAAGAGAAATCGTCTAGCGTTGGCTGAAACAAATTTCTAGACTCATCCCTGCTTGCAAAAGGTATTCGTTAACGGTACTCATACTAGCCCTCCAGCTCCTGGGACTAACTCTCACCTCAAGAAAACTGTCCGGCGTTAACTATAATAAAATAACCATCATCAGGCGATCAAAACAGGGCTAATATTCCTGTATCTTAGGGTAACAATCGATGACAGTCGGTAGAGTTGGGGAATGCTCGTGACTACTGCAGTAAGGAGTTGGCTATTACGGCATTAAAAGAAAGTTACATTATTAATTTTGTAACTAGCTGTAGCACAATGTTTTACAGAGTACAGACAATAATAACCAATAGTTGAGTTACATCGAATTTTACTGGTTGGTTTTGTGATGGTGTATGTATTATTACATAGTAAATGGTTAGAATGTATTGATAATTATTTTTGGAACTGTGTGTGGCAGACTGCAATATATCTTAACAATAGGCCTCTTTAATATTGCGACGTTTATTTTATTTCTTTCTGGCCACCATCTCTCCATTTCATTCAGTTCAAGAAGGACCCTTGTAACTGAACGACTAAACACACACACACACACACACACACACACACACACACACACACACACACACACACACACACACCAGCTATGCCGATACTACAGGTCACTGTTACATGCCACCACCAGACGACTACCAGGTGAAGAAAGGTGTCTTGTAGCGGCGGGGTTAATATTTACTGCAAGACCGAGTTAACCCCTTCAGGCCAGATGACGCATTTTAGCATAACCTTGCTATCTTCCGACGGTTTTATTCACCCAAGGACGGACATCTCGACACTGAGGGTGAGATTAGCTGCCATTAAACTCTCCAGTGCGATTTAAAAAAAAAAAAAAAAAAAAAAAAAAAAAAAAAAAAAAAATCAGAAGAGTCTGGATGCGGGAAGAGGAAACTAATGGGTCATCGCAGTAAAGACCCTGTGGCAAATCTGAGTGGGCAGTGATGCAAACCGTAATGAATTATGGTACACCAGAAAGTTCGGTCCCAAGGAGAAAAGGAAATAAGAAACTGTGCGAGAGACTGCTTGTGATTGCGGAAGTCGGAAGAAAAGGAAAAGACCAGGAATAAGGCGAAGTAAGTGGCGGTGAGGGAATAAGAGGGAGGACAGGGGCATCAAAAATAAAAAGAATGTTGATTATAAAATGTTTTTTTTTTTATGTGTCCGACTCTGGGCATAGGCTTCACAGCCTGCTCTCAAGGCCCAGTAGTCCTCCTACATACCATACACCTCTACATGTCACCACTTCGGCGCAAACACCCACCGTCCATATTGAATACATGCTAGGGCTGCCTCATACAGGACTGGTGTATTGGTATAAGCGGGGGTATTTTTACATGTCGGCGGGTCTTCTGGTAGACCAGTAAAGTCTGTTTTAATTAGAGTCAAATCCTTAAACTGTTCCCTGCCCCAGTGGGGATTTGAACCTGGGTCCGGTAGGACTGCAGGCCACCTCTCTACCGACTCAGCTACCGCCTCTGGTACAGGAGGCCTCGTTGTGTCTCTTCCTTGGTGATTTATTTTGCACATTATGCCCTACTTTTCTCTTATATGCTATTCATATCATGAGAAAGTTGCAGTAGTAGCAGACAAGGAGATCATTAAGGTGTGATGTGCAAAATAATTCACACTGAAGAGGCACTACACAATATTCAAAGGCAGTTCCTGAGTGTGCCTGTGAGACGGGTCGGTGGAAGACGGTCGAAGTAAATAGGACCAGGGAAATGTTAAGGAAGATGACGTGAAAAAATAATTAAATCGGTAAATAAACTGAGAAACTGAGTATGCATAAGAACGTTGTTAAAACCAAAATGATGCGGGGACTCACATTACGATGGAAAGAGAAAAGGCGGAAGAATAAAATCGAGGATGGTGTATGAAAATGGCAAGAAGTTAGCTAATAAGATGAGCAACTGACTGAGAAGCATGCCTATGAGTGTGCTGGCTGGAAACATGACAGAAGGACTACGAAAAGTGTGTAGATAAATAAGATGGAAATATAGGAGGAAAGGTTGTGTATCGAAACTGGAAGAAATCAGCTAATAAAATGAGATGATTGGGAAGAGGGCATGAGAGTGGGGAGTGGAAGAAAATCAAGAAAAGGGTGGCGAGAGATAAAGGTGCAGGAATATGGGGAATGTATCAGTGAGGAGAAAAATTACAAAAAATGTAAGAAATAAACCGAGTGCTTGACAGTTGGACTGTTGGAGGATGGGAGAAAGAGCATGCTTAAGATGGAGATAAAAAGGTGGAAGACTATGAGAAAATGTGGTGTAACAAAATGGTGAGAAATTAACGAATAAGATGGGCAACTAAGCATGTAGGAGGTGGTTGGAAAAATGAAAGGAAGATCAAGAATAAGGTGGAGAGAGCCAGGGTGGGGGAATATGAGGGAGGGTGGTGTATCATAATGAAAAGAAATCAGCGAATTACGTGAGAGTGCTGACTTTGACGACTGCCTGAGAGTGTGGTGGTTGGAAGAGGGATAACAGTTTGGTAGGAAGAAGGATAAGAGTCTGGGTGGATAAAGGATAAGATGCCTCCCAAAATGTGGTGGGATAAATGGTATACTCGGTTCACTTTAACATTAGCTACCACCTCTCCACCTTCAGTGCTAAGCTGTAACATAACACTAATAATACAGTATGGTGCTAGTCACGAAGAGGTCCTATGGACAGGTTGTACGGCCGTAGTAATGTCTTATTATGCCACTGGGCGGCAACTAGAAATCAACACTAGAATATGGTGCCAGTCACGAAGAAGAGCCATGCAAAGGTTATAGGACCGTAATAGTCATTCTGCCACTGAACTGTAACCAGAAACTAATGCTAGAACAATGTACCGGTACTGTTATAGTCACAAAGAGGTGCCATGCAAAGGATGATGGGCCGGTAGTCTTATTCTGCTATTAAGCTGCGGGAAGTAAAAAAAAAAAAAAAAACCGCGACTCCCCGCCAAACTTAACGTAAACTTGAGTGAGTTTAGGAAGAGAGGCCGTTACCTGCTACAGACAATGGCGGAGAGCCTACTGTCAACTCACCCCTTCATTATGATGCGGTGCTGGCCAACAGACAAATAAAATAAATAACTAAAGATACTGTACACAGATACAGTGTTATTCCTGTATTTAGCCAGACCAGCAGCGTATTAGACAAGATACGTAAACACCCACTTCAACATGAGGACGTAATTTCTGCCTCTGACGATTTTCTTCAGCTATGGGGAGACTCTTTGAGATGAAGAGACATGGCCTTTATTAACCCCTTCACTACCAGGGGACTATCTTAAATCTATCGGGCTCCTATAACTCACACAGTCGACTAAAACTGTGCGGCGCTCACGACCACAGAGGAGTTAATGGTGACAGTAGTAACTCTCAACCTCCTGCGACACAGTTGAATAAAATCACGGTGGTGCTTGCTGCAATAACACATTATAGACTACGCAGTCACCAGTGGGTTAAGCTTAAGAAAATCGTCCGTTAGGCACAAAAATACAATACAGCAAACCTCACTCAGCTAAAGTGGTTAATAATGCAACAACGTCGATAGGGCCAGACGGGGGCTTATGGTGGATACTGAACTAATGATTTATGTACAGTTGCCTACGAAAGTCCTCTCTCTCTCTCTCTCTCTGAAGACGTTTACTATAGTAGCCTAAAAAATCCACAGGAACTGCCGAGACTTCACGTGGCCACAGATCAATGTCGTCAGTGTCGTCCGCCTCGGGATCATCAGACAATTTTTCAGTGCCCATAGAGAGAAAGGCGGCTGAGGTGACAGGACTATTGTTGGCGGCTGTACATAAATCGTTAGTTCAGTGGCCACCTGTATCGCTGAATCGACCCTGCTGCATTATTAACACCTTCGGCTACATGACGTCTGTTGTAGTTTATTACTGTTCCAAAAGGACGATTTTATTCATCTTAACCCACTGTATAAAATAAACAGCACTGCAGCCGTCAATAGTTAGTTTACACTGTCTTAAAACTGCCAAAACCCAGGGAGATCTTGCTATATGTACTCTCAAGCCCTTTTGACACATAATTAATTGAATACAACTATCTGAGCTCTGGTGAGATAGAACAGTAGAGTTGTTCCAATTGTGAATGGGTTAAAGGTAACAGTGCTCACAGGCTCCTATGACTCACTCGAAACTAAATAAACTCGTCTGGTGTCAGCTGGAACGAAATACAAAGACACGACTAGGAGCGAGCTGAGATGAAGAAAATCGTCTTGTGGTACGTATAAACCAAGAGAAGACGTTATGGTGCTGAAATGGTAAATACTGAATCGATACAGGGGCTCATGGCGGCTACTGAACCAACGAAAAAAGTTCATCTGTTATTTCACACTTTCCACTTCTCACTTTCCTCTGCTGGCTATCGTTCTTATGCTGAGAGACAAGGTATGTTTCTCTGTCCACTGATGATTTTCTTAGGCATGATGCGTCCGGGAGGGAAGTGACCGACATGCTCAGAATGTGAAGCAGGCGCAATGAAACACCAGAATTTTTGACCCTGACCGTACACTACTGTATGAAACAAACAGCACAGTTGTCGTCAATGGTTCATTTACACCATCTCTAAGCATTGTCAACACCTAGTCAAATAATGCTAATCAACAGCAATTCACACTGTCATGGCAGCTCCTCTTTCGTATTTCATTCCGGCTAACTCCAGCCAATTTGATTCAGCTAAGAGTTAGTCACAAAATCCTTTGTGTTAATACAATACACTTTTTACTCTGCCTTGGCCAAAAAATTGCTACTACTCCATCTTAAGTGCCGAGTTGTAACAACGGATTAACACTAGAATATGATAGTATTCACAAAGAAGTAACAGGGAAATAACGTAGTCTGTCATTTTCTGATGCTATGCTACGTAATATAAGCTGCAAATGGTTGAAACTCTAGGCTAAGTTAGTGTACAAGAACTATAGTACCATTAACACTCTTAAGGCATTCCAACAAACGTCAGATTATTTGATTCTAATGAGATGGGATCTGAGGCGCCCGAGTGTTGATACGGGCACCTTTTACCCTCTCACGGTATGAACAACTCGCGGGAACAACTCTAGCATTCTTTTCAGACTATTTTATTCAACTGAGTCACAGAAGTCTAAATATTTTTAAATCTAGCTTCAGAGATTCGAACCCCACAGTGTAAATGAAATACCGACCAGTTGTACAAACATACACGCAACTACCTGAACGAGACTGCACCCTCCCCTTCTGCACGTGTACGTCATGTATGTTATAACCTCGCCATTACCAAACAACCCCTAATGTTTACAAGATTACCTAGCTAAATAATAAAGGAGTTACCGTAATGAAAGCTATAACCAACCCCTCTTATTCGAAAACCAAATCCGAATATAAATAAAACCATCAGGATTTAGTACTGGGCAGAACCTTGACCTTTCCCAGTGACCCTGACCTTCGACCAATTGTTATCAAAATCGAATTACTTCATCATTACCTGACCTCCAACCCTTCCATTAAAAGCTGACTAAAACAGATAAGAAATCTGAGGTGACCCTGACCTACTGCTCTCATAATCGAATCACCTCACCCCTGACTGACCCTCAAATTCTCCACCAAGTCTGGTCCAAAACAAATGAAAACCGATTTAATAGCCTAACTCTGGCCGTTTGTCCTCACATTAAAATCACTCCATCCTTGCAGGACTAAGCCATTTCACTAAGTTTGGTCTATATCCAACCAACCTGTTTCAGCTGACCTTGACCCATGACTGATCTTTGGACTATTGTTCTAAAAAAAACTGATCACTTCATCCTACGCTGACCCTCAACCCTTCCAACAAGTCTGATCCACAACGCATCAAACTATTTGAGTTATTCCGTTCACACACACACACACACACACACACACACACACACACACACACACACACCGAACTAAACAATATTCCACTCGTGAATGTAAGAAGATGGCGTTCATTGCCATTTCTTTACTCACAATCAGATGTTTGAGTGTGGAACCATCAGAAGACTCATTCACTTACCTGTAAGGAAATAAGGAGAGAGGGTTAATACTAAGTACACACAATGGGGGCTCAATAATAATAATAATAATAATAATAATAATAGTAATAATAATAATAATAATAATGATAATAATTTACTTATTGTGTAGCCACAATAAGGAAACTTCACTATAACTATTTATGGTATTGATTGCCTTTGTAGTTATGCAAACGCTGCTTTTGTGTTCACTGTCTAAAAACTTCACATGAACACAACACAGATATCTGCACAATTTTACCTGGCTAACTGTACGCTTAACTGTAACCACATTCCTTTCAGATAATGAGAGGGACCACAGCTATATTTCTGTAGTTACAGCTATACAGCTTTTGTGGTTTTCTCTAAAATGTTACAAAGAAAACACTGAGCAGATTTGAATTCGGTACTTTCCACTAACTAAATGGCAAAATATTCAGCGAAAATTCTCAGCAACTTTTTTTATCATAGGATTTTCAACCAAATAGCTGTATCGCAATTAGTTTCTGAAATATTTCAATTTCAAATATGCAATTTTTTGCACCAAAATGAGTATATGGCCTTCAAAAATAAGTCAAAGTCGTTCATATTTGGCACAACTACTCAGGCTACCCTTGCGTACCTTCCTGTATAACACCATCAAGATCTATGAAAAAAAAAATGCAAAAAAGAAAGTAATAACATCAAAACAGTAAGCTTCGCCATATATATAGCGAAGCTTAGTAGTAGTAGTAGTGGTGGTGGTGGTAGTAGTAGTAGTAGTAGTAACAATAATAATAATAATAATAACTAGAAAGCGCTAAGAGAGCGCATACGTCTGCCAGTGTTACTGCCATTAAACAAAGGATCCGGATCCGTGGGTATAGGATCCGGAACCGGAACCGGATCCAACCCAAAATTTAACCAATTCTTTTTTGGTCCATGGCCCACCTTTCCACAAAATTTCATTGAAATTCGTGAAGAACTTTTGGAGACATTGTGCGCGATACTCCGGATCCGGATCAGCCGCAAAATTTAATCATTTCTTCCTTGGCCTATCGCCCACCCTCCCACAAAATTTCATCAAAATCCTTTCATAATTTTTGAGCAATCCTGCAAACAGCCAGACAAACCAAAGCGGCGTAAAACATAACCTCCTTAACGGAGGTAGGCTAATAACAAGAGGCATTCACAGAGTGCAAAACCCGCGCCTTGTAACTGGTTTAAGGGTTAAACCTTTCACCTTGACCTTCAACCAATCACTGTAAAAAGTTACTCCATCGTTGTCTGACTCTCAACCCATCCACAAAGTTTGGCCCAGATGGGATATAAACTACGGTAACCAATCGATTTCATAAATTCTTTTCTGACCCTCAACTTTTCCACCAGTTTGGTCCCAATTGAATAAAACCCAGAGTTACTGGGCGGAACCTTTGACTTGCCCTGTGACGCTGACCTCTGAGTAACTGTTGTCAAATCTGAATAATCTCAACCCTGCCTACCCCTCAGTCTTACCACCAAGTTCAGTTTAATTCGGACTAACACGGTTTGAGTTTCCCATGCTCTGAGACCTTGAGGTTTGACAAACTGTTCTCAGAAAGACTTCACATCATTCGCTTACTCCCAGTCCTACTACAAGGTCCAAATTATCAAAACTGAGTTACTGTATATTGTCCTCCCTCCCCCCCTCTCTCTCTCGCAAACACACACACACACACACACACACACACACACACACACACACACACACACTATACCTGACTAAACCGATTAAATATAAGACCAGTGGCATTACATAATAAGCCCATCACATCGACGCTGCCCTCGAACTGTATGCGGCTTGGAAGACTTTTTCGACCAGGGAGAAAGTTGAATATAACCTTCATTAATACTGCATTGCTAGAGGTGGCCGGCTAATTAGAAAAAAAAAAGAAAATGTATGGCAGTAGCAAGGAAAATATATACATGGTGTCATCGTACTGAAGGGTTAACGCGGGAAGGATATCGATATTACTGTGAGGAGTGCTGCATGAGCCCACTAATGGTCGGGACAATTCTAGTATTCTCCTGTAGACGACACCAAACCATTATATTCTGTAGAGTGAGACTACAAGGGTTAATGTTGAAACTGTCTCCACTAACCTGTCACGGTTAACACAACTCTACCACTGTGTTCCACCTAACGCTAGACGATTTTTTTTCTAATATAAAGGAGCCTGTGAATGTTAATCCCTACAGCAGAAGGGCGTCTTTCATATTTCATACTTCCTACCACCACACGATCTGGCTAAACCGTAGGAAAGGGGTTACAAACATTCTCCATTAACATTTACAGTACGGTGATACAATTTCTCTTTTTCCTGCTTCTACCTTATGATATAACTCGTCTGATGGAGACCTCTGGCAAGGAATGAATAAAGAGCCGGCTCGTGATATTTTTAAATGCACCGTCATTACGTCAACGTTCTTACCAGCTGTATTTTTTGTATATGTATTCGGTGTTTTTTCTACGTGTATTGTTCCTATGCACCTACTTACATTACTGCCAAAACTTTTAGCATATGTATGTATATGTATTATTTCTTCCTAATACATACAAACATACATACATGCATAACATATGATAGTTCTTATATAAACTAGTTACGTAAACTATTTAATTTCTGTCGACAATATGACAAAGTTCCCATATTAATTCAACGTAAACAAGAGGGGGAGCAGTTTTCTTTTTTTGTCTGAGGAAGGAAAGTTAATATTATTCTCAACAATACAACATTAATAATAATAATAATAATAATAATAATCTATCTATCTATCATCCAATCCTACATTGCTCCAAGTGGAGCGTAGGAGCCCGGGGCTAGACAGTTGGTCCTGACACTTAAGATGAGTGACCAGCCTCACTCATCCCTGAGAGGCATTACACGAGCAATCAACCCCAACCACCCCTTGGATATAAACCTTCACCGGCTCAATCCGATTGGAGCGCAATAATTACCCACTAAACCACCAGGCGCCAAAATTTGGTTATATGGTTACCACCCAGCGTAGTAAATGGTTTCCTGGTGTACAGGAAACCATTTGGCTTGTCACTCAGTGTAGAGTCACCCACAGGCAGAAGAAAGAGAAAAGAATCAAGGAAAGAAAGACAGAAGAGGGAGTGTAAAGTTGCCCATAGGCAGAAGGACAAGGAAAGAATGAACGAAAGGAAGACAGAAGAGGATGGAAGGAAAGAGGGATGGAGGAGAGGAAAGGGCAGACACCCGAGAGCAGCACTACATCGAGTGAGTGGATGGTGAGCGCCCCCACCTACCACAATAATAATAATAATAATAAAAGTTCGAATTCAGTCCTGGCGGCCGTCCTCTACTGATGTGATCTCAGAAGTGGGGGAAGAATCGCTGACTGAGCCTAAAATCTGCACGTCCCACAAAACGGAGACGTCCTGAAAAGATTTACGCCTCAGTTCTGGGACAGGGAGGCACGCTTCACCCGCAAACCCAGTCTCCAGTCGTCAAAGGCGCAGGTAACTACATGCAGATTTATTCACAAGTCATGAACGCTCCGAAATTCAAATGCACAGACAAACCGACATACACAACAAACACAGCAACACACACACACACACACACACACACACACACACACACACACGGGGAATTCAGCACAAGACAAATAATTCCCAGTAACACAAACGCTTCAGTTACCAACCTAGTCGCGGGTTGTGATAGGCGGGGTTAACAACATGCACATTTTTGTTTCCCCCCGAAGTCATGGCCGCTCTGAAAGCAAGATATACACACAAAAATATTTAAAATTATGCAAACTGCCAAGCGCCATTCAGCAGGGCCAGAATAATTACAGGACTATAAACATTTGTAGTAAGGGTGTAAATACCGAGGAAGGCCCGGTGTAAACACTGTAAACAGCTTGGAAGGGCCACTAAACAATGTTACCACAAGGTAATTGCCAGATCTATCTACCGCCAATCTGTCTGTCTCTTTATCTATCTATCCATCGTCCAGTACTATACCGTCCCATCAGGAGCGTAGGGTCCCGGGGCTAGGATACTTAGTCAAGATTTTTCTGATGAGTTCCCAGTCGACTTTCCCAGAGTGCCGTTGTGACCAATAAAACTCAGCCATCCCTCTGATGTAATCCTTATGAACTGAATCAAGTTGGAGCGCCTTAACCTTACAGACCACCAGGCGTCCAAACTGGTTATATGGTTATCATCCATCACAGTAACTGACCTACTGGGGTACAAGAAACCATCTGGCTTGTGCCTGATGCTATCAAGTGAGTGGATGGGGACCCCACCTGTGCCAAATCCACTCCCAAAATATATAAAACTGTGTAAATTCTCAAGCGCCATTCAACGCAGGTAGAATAATTACCAGGAACTTAAACATTTGCAGCGAGTGTACACAGCGAGGGCCACTGTAAACACTAATTGGCTCGTAGTCTTGTTGGCTTTGCTGATTTAGTTGCAGCTTTACCTAAGTTATTAATTTTGCATATTATCCCTGAACATTCTCGCATACATTATTTACAGTAAATAATTATAAACACTTCAGCTCGGTGACATCCTTTTTTTTTTTTTTTTCTTATTCCTTCTACATACAATTTTATTAGTCTTGGAAGAGACTTTTCTAACTGAAGGGGTTACATAAAGCATAATTACCCATTTAGTACTGTCTATCTTTCCTAAACCGAATAAAATCGTCTGTTAACCACACAGTATAAAGAAGAAATCGTCACTGGACTGATATAGATTAATATCGATGCAGTGACATGCAGTACAACACTGCGGAAACTATGAAAAGAAAAAAGCTAAGGACTGCTTCTACGTGGCACAGGAGGCTTCGTAACAAGGGATTATTACATCTCGATATCATTTAGTATGCATCTGACTGAAACTACGAGTATGAAAATATTAAAACGACATCAATAGCATACAGGAAAACGTTGAGGCGTAACATTCAGGATACCTCGAGCAGGAAGAGGCGCTATGACGGCTGCTGCGTCACCTTGAATACGACATTAAATAAGAAGTGGTTATGAGGTGTGGTATGCAATAAGAATACGGGTGATTGCTGCGAGAGGTGGGGTGAGTGCAGTACCTCCCGTGACGTCACCTCGCCTCACCCCTCACCTTCACTCAGATCAATACGCCCCAGGTCAGCACAGTCAGGTCACCCCGCAAGTCAGGTCACCATTCCCTGCGGTCATTTCCACTAACACTGAGGGGTCGGTTATCGGTCAGGTCGTAATCTCTCACCAACATATAAAACGTAAGTTAAAACGAATCATCTTACCTCAAGTACGGTCACCATGTAATAAATGTTACCTTCTTAGCTCAGCCCTCGAAGCAGGCTAGAGGAAGTGTTTTCAGTTCATCTTTGTCCGTCTGTCCATCAGACTAAATATAATCGTACGGAAGGACAAAAATTACAGTCATAAGGGATATTCGTACTGACCAAAGGATGATGTCTGATTCTGGTACAAGTAAATCAAGCGAAAGTGGCGTGGGTGTAATTAGATACCAAATTAACGTGGCGTGGCGGAGGTATGCGCTCTAATGAAAGGTCTTCCAATATTCCGCCATGTCATGTCACAGGCTACGGTACCCCACACCAAGCCATCACACAGAGTGTATCGGGACAAGTGAACCTGACGTACTTAAAGACTCCTAATATTCCGTCACGTCACCTCAACTCATGACTCAATGCAAGTCACTCTATACTGCGAGAAATGAACTTTTATTACTTGAATATCCTTGTAATCCACCGTCATCTCATGCTTCAGAACTACTCGTATACTCTTTTTTTCTCGAACTTGGGCCAGACATTTGTCCTTTTGTAGCTTACTTCACGTAGCTCAATGGATGAGAAACACAATACTACGGCTCTACATCCTTTCCACAGCATTTCTTCGTGTCTATCATCATATTCTTGCGTTAATGTATTCTAACATCTCAGCATCTGGGATGGAGAAATGACAATATTAGCCCAAGTTTAAGGGAACATAGTCATAAAACCTGTACTAATGAGTTTTTCTAGTCCCCTCAATCCAATGACGCATCTTTTTAATACTTGCCACCTCCAGATGATTTTTTTTTTTTTTCAGTTTAGGGAGAGATATATGGTTGTGAAAAAGAAAAGAAGAGAAACAGTTTTTACTCCAACACTACATGCGGTGACTAAAGTTTAACAAAATTGTCTGGAGGTAGCAAGAATTAGCTAAAAAAAAATAATACTACGGCAGACTGAAGAGGCGTCACGTCAACTCATACCTCGATTCACTGTTCGTTGACAAATTGGAGAAAGGAACCCCGATGTGGGCCTTAGTGTGTATTGACGTTTCACCTCATGGCTTCCTCAGAATACACACTAAGTCCCACATCGGTGTTCCTTTCTCCAGCTCATACCTCATTCTAATTCTTATACCACGGCGAGGGGGGACGTGGTAGTTAGGTGGTTAGAGTAGTCGTCTGCTGTTCGGAAAGGTACAAGTTCGATCCCTGGCGAGATTAAGGAGCATTTTTATTATTAGAATATCGCTAAAACAGATTTCATTGAGCTTCCACAAGACCCATCAGCAAGCCATACAAGCATCCCTTTAATATCATCGGCTATTAGTCTCGAAATGGCTGACATGTGGAGTGTAGCAAGATTGATGACGATGATGATAATAATAATACTAATAAAATATACTGATTATCATTGTTTTATTATTATCATTATTTTTATTACTGTGGTAGGCGGGGGCGCTCACCATCCACTCATCAATGCAGTGCTACTCTCGGATGTCTGCCCTGTCCTCTCCTCCATCCTTCTTTCCTTCCATCTTCTTCTGTCTTTCTTTCCTTCATTCTTTCCTCGTCTTTCTGCCTGCGGGTGACTTTACACTCCCTCTTCTGTCTTTCATTCCTTCATTCTTTCCTCTTCCTTCTGCCCGTGGGTGACTCTACACTGAGTGACAAGCCAAATGATTTCCTGTACACCAGGAAGCCATTTACTACGCTGGGTGGTAACCATATAACCAAATTTTGGCGCCTGGTGGTTTAGTGGGTAATTATTGTGCTCCAATCGGATTGAGCCGATGAAGGTTTATATCCAAGGAGTGGTTGGGGTTTATTGCTCACGTAATGCCACTCAGGGATGAGTGAGGCTGGTCACTCTCATCTTAAATGACAGGACCAACTGCCTAGCCCCGGGCCCCTACGCTCCTCATGGGGGATGGATGGATGGATTATTATTATTATTATTATTATTATTATTATTATTATTAATGTACAGACAGATAGACAGACTGAAAGACTGACAGACAGACTGATGGATTGATAAGCAGTACTCCATCATATTAACTTACACCTCAGTCAATCATCTTACATACTGTGGCGGGTGAGTGAGCTGGCGTGTAGGAAGGTCAACTTTTCACTCAGCCAGGTCAGCTTTACTCAACAAAAGGTCACCGCCACAGCGTCAGGTCATCTCGTATCCCATGTCAACCCAACACTATACCCATCAAATCACACAAGGGGCATTACACAGAAAGTAAACCCCTTTAATTACAGGTCTTTTACACTTTAGCCAGCCCTCCACCAGACCATTTTATTTATCTGGGACAATACACTCAAGCTAAGTCCTTCAGTCACATCACGTCTGTTCATTTTAATCAGGCACCCTTCAAGCAATTTTATTCAACTGGGGGGTTTATGTTTACAGTTAAGCCCTTCAATTACATAACTCCTCTTTTCATTTTAACTAGCCCATCACCAGACGATTTTGTTAACCTTAAGACCTCTTGTAGCGAAGGGGTTAACACTATCAGGCATCTTTGACTGACACTCAAGTAAATAAAATCGCCTGACATCAGCTCCAAAATAAAATGACGGAGGACGCTACTGAGGTGGCTGATGACAAAGAACGTTAGAGTTCATAGGGAGAATAAATTTACCTGGCTGAAACAGGAATGAAGAGAAAAAAATATGGCACTCGGAATGAAATGGATAAAAGCTGTCCTTAGAGTTACGTCACGCTATATTCTAAACCCGAGTACCTAAGACCTGGATCCGTATTTTCCTCGGTTAAGCCTGATCCTTTAAACCTCCTCCTTACCGACTTATTACTGTGCATGGTTTGTTAACAGTATCTTATATGTTATTTATGCGATCTGTGTCGCTATTACCAAGATTCAGATACCATACAAGATAATATTTAGAGTTACAAGATAATATTCGGAGTTAGTATTCAGTATCACTAGAGAAGAGGTGCCAGACAGCCTGCTAAGCCACTACATAAGACATTTGGGAGTCGTATTCTCGCCTATTAAGAAAGCTCCCAAACACGTATTCCAAAGCGAATTATTTTGCTTATTACACCTTACGTCCTTTTCTGTGTCACTTAAATCTATCTAACAGCACCACACTCTGCATAAATAACGTACAAAACGAAATTAGCCAGCCGCATCCAAAAAGAAGTCGGTAAGGAAGAGGCGTAGGTCTCCTTAACCACCAACGAATACGAGCCTAGGACCCGTATTCTCGTCAGTTTGGGAGGCTTTTTGCTTTTCTCTCTCTCTCTCTCTCTTTACCAGCCCTTCCTTGGCGGTCTTTAACATCACACGTTACCACTCTTCTGTATGTTATTTGTGGCCCTGAAACATCGACACGGACTGCATACATAACACGGAGGATATTACTAAAGTGTTGTATGCGGTAATAATTAGGCACGAGATGCCAGACAGCCTCCTTCACCTACGAGAATGCGCACCTTGGAGCCAGAGATGCGTTTCTCTAACATATTTGCGATTCATTCCCTGTCATAACTTAGCTCTGTTTTGGCATGAAGGACTAGAGGCCTGTGAAGATTTTTTCCTATCTCCCCCCCCCCCATTTTTTTTCTTTCCTGCAAAATAAAAGACCTTC
>NC_137018.1:30713240-30715740 GCF_032717465.1 Coenobita brevimanus
GAGCACAAACAAATGAAAATAATTTTTCAGTTAGTAGACCTCTGGCATACCACAGAACGCAACGCATCTCTCTCTCTCTCTCTCTCTCTCTCTCTCTCTCTCTCTCTCTCTCTCTCTCTCTCAGTGCGGTTTTAGATGAGAGTGTGGCCACATTAACTGCTCCTTGCCCTCCCTTTCCCCTTCCCATAATGATATCTAATAAAGAACATAATACAACTGTGTGAAATACCTATTTCAATGTAGTTTAGACACGCCCCCTGAAGGGTCTGGCAAATAGTACAATGTCTATTCTGCTGAGAGGAGACATCACCCCGAGGTTGTACTTCGCATTTAATTTCTAAAGTCAGTCGATTTAATTCAGCCGAGAAGAGACCTCCCGAGCTGGAAAAGTTAATTCCTTCAGTAAAACGTCTCTTCTTTTATACTCCTACTACTTTTATTCATTCTACGGGAGAGATCTCGTAGCGACGGCACTAAACTGTAAATGAGATTATGTTAAGGTAATAGGGCTGATGAACAGGTAAAGGGATAACTCATTAGTGATGGGGTCTCTGGTCAGCGTCTGGCCCATTCAACGCCACATTTTTCTTTTTCTAAACAGACGATCTGATAAAAGTCAGGGGAACCTCTACCGTAGTAATGAAGGGCATTATGAACGCTGCATCTACTCCCTCCTGCTCGAAGGGCCCCTCCTGTGCTGAGCAAACTGGTCTGGCGGTAACAAGAAGTGAAAATATATGTCTTCGCAGCAAATTAGTCAACTCCTTCAGTACATTTTTCATTATACTCTTGCTACCAGTAGACAGTTTTAGTCAGCGTAAGGGAGACCACTAATAATGAAGGGGTTTGAAAATCTTCATTACTTCCCGTGGGATCTTGATGTTTTTAGTATATTCTTACAACCAACAAACTATTTTATTCAGCTGAGGGGAGGTCTCGTGAATCCTCCTCCCATTCTTTTCTTCCCCCATCTCTTTCTCTTCTCCCCTCCCCTCCTCTCTCTTTTCAGTCTTCTCTTCCTCCCCGTTCTCCTTATCCTCCTCAACCTCATTATCATCTTAATCTTCATCACCATCATCATCACCATCATCTTCTGAATCCAAACTACCATACGACCTCTGTACCATCCCATAACCTCTTCGCTTTGAATTAATCTCCAAACTACTCCATGACCTCCAGACTACCCCATGACCTCCTGCCTAATATGTGACCTCCAGACAACGCATGGCCTCCTGCCTAGTATGTGACCTCCGGATTACCCTATGACCTCCAGGCTACCATGTGACCTCCAGACCACCCCATGACCTGCAGGCTAGTACGTGACCTCCAGACTACCCCGTGACCACCATACTATCATGTGACCTCCAGGTTACCATGTGACCTCCAAGCTACCAAATGACCTCCAGGTTACCGTGTGACCTCCAAGCTACCATTTGACCTCCAGGCTACCAGCTGATTGAGGACTTGGCCGGCCTCCAGGTCTGCTTGCGACTCGAGTCTTTCCGTGACCAGAATTGCGATGGTGGTGGTGATGGTGGTGGTGATGGTGGTGGTGGTGTTGGTGGTAGTGGTGATGGTGGTGGTGCTAGTAGTGGTGGTGATGGTGGTGGTGGAAGCAGTGGTAGTCAGAGTGATGGTGGTAGCTGTGGTAGTTATGGCAGTGATAGTTTTCGTAGTGTAACAGTGGTGGCAGATGTGGTAGTAATACAGAAGCTGTGGTAGAAGTGGTGGTTGTGGTGATGGCAGCTGCTGTAGTTTTTGTGATAATGGCAATTGTGGTGAGGTTGGTGGTAGTGGTAGTTCTGACTGTTTTTTGTTATGGCAGACTGATAATGCTGTGGACAGATCTGATGACAGTTGTAGCTGTGGTGGATGTGATGATGCTTGTGGTGGTGACAGTGGTAACTGTGGTAGTGATGGCCAATGTGGTAGTAGTAGCTTTGGTAATGGTGGCAGCTGTGGTAGTAGTAGTTACCTCTGCCAACGAAGTTGGAGGAAGTTATGTATTCAATTACGTTTGTCTGTTTGAATAATTGTTTGTCCACACGATGACTCCAGAAGTTCGCAACAAATTCCAATGAAGTTTTGTGGAAGAGTGGGCCATGGGCCGAGAAAGAATTAATTAAATTTGGGGGCGGATCCGGATCCTGCGATGGCACTGGCGGAGGTATGTGCTCTCTGAGTGATTTCTAGTTTTGGTAATGTGTCAGTGGTGGCAGATGAGGTACTGATACGTACAGTAGCTAGGGTAGCAGTGGCAAATATGCTGATAGTAGTAGTTGTGGTGATGCTAGTTTTCGTGATGGTTAGTTTTGATTGTGGAAATTGTGGTTGTGGTAGTTTCGACAGTTTTTGTAGTGGTAGTTGTGATGACAGTAAGGGTAGGTGTGGTAACAGCGGTAGTACCTTTAGTAATCATAACTATGGACATGGTGGTTGTGACTACTGTGGTGATAGTAAATTCAGCTAGAGTAGTAGTGGTAGCTGTGGTAGTGGTGGC
>NC_137018.1:30720740-30748240 GCF_032717465.1 Coenobita brevimanus
TCTCCGCTAAAATCGTTTGTAGTTAGTTTGAATATTTTACCTGAACTCTATTAATCAATGTACCTGTACCACACACCCCCTCCAATAGGATCCTTGGAATGAATATTTACAAGGAACACATACTGTATAAGACATCAAGAGGCGGTGCGTCCCTAGCCTCAAGGCACTTACAGGGAGAGGCAAGAAAAACACTCTCCATACTCAACAAACAATATATTAAATCAGTGCTGTCCTATGCCTACCCAGCATGGACTTTCACCCGATCTAACACCCAGTACAACACCTGCAGACCATACACAACGCCCTATGCATCATCACTGGCTGCACCAATACCACTCCCTCAGCTCATTTACACGGAAACTATAGTCCTCCCTGTCTGAAAATACCTTGATATGAGAGGCACACAATTCTACGCCGCACCCTTCTCCAACACACAACATCCCTGAAATTACATGACAGACACACAACACAACTACACACATAAAACAATCCTCTCACAAACATTATCAGATCCTCATCAACATCTCACCTCCAGACACTTCAACACAAGCAATGAAGAAACACTACATGCTCATTTCATGCACAGGGCTCTACAAGACCTCGTTCAGAACACTACACTACAAGCTCCCCTTCCGTTATTCATCCATCAGAGATATCCTTAACTAGTGTTGATTACGCTCACACAGGTAGGTTTACAACAGGATAACACCCAGCACTCCTCAGCTACCAGCTTCAGTTCGGGTTGGATGGTTTCACTGATGTCACGTGCACCACTTGTAGGATAAGCACAAACAATGAAGCACTGCACAGCCCATGACACACTAAGACTCAAGTACAACATTAACGCTATAGAGAACTTAGGGGACGACCCAATAGGGGTAGTTGCTTACCTGCAGTCGATGGGTCTGCGCGGAAAGGCGGACCTGGGTTAAGCAACATCAACATCAACAACTACAACATCTTCAATTCCACCTTTGCATTGGGAGAGATACACACTGTTTAATCCTGTCGCTGCGTACTCCCGTTAATAAAACCGTCAGGGGCAAGACAAATAAAACAGAACCATATTTTGGACTGCATGGAAGAGATCGGAGCACCTCTCCCTTAACGACTCAATTTGCATATTATCACCATGACATTCTACTGTATACCAATTATATCGTTTTAATATCACCACTGTTTACATCAATAACGTCCAAGCGAATATTAAAGCTGAATTATTGAGAAGGAATTGCCAAGGAAGATATGCTAAGAAATATCCTCAGCCACTTGGAAGGCGCACTTAATTTTTAACTTCCTTATGAATGGGGAAATGTACAGCTGCATCCCACTGTACGGCAAGGGAGTTTTGTTTCCGCTGAAAAAAACTGCATGAAGCAAACGAAAATAAATTACTAGGGTTTGAGAACTCTTCACTGAGGGAAAAAAAAAAAAAAAAAAAAAAAATCATCTTTTATTTCGTCCACTTCCGTCAGTAGGCATACATCCATCTTCAATACATGAGCACCTTTCCACCACTTCTTGGACTCATGTTCTCGTTGGCTAAGGAGGCTCCCTAACACTTCTTCCCAAACAGTTTTACTTTTGTAGCTGATGCATTAATATTCACTTGAGTCCGTATTCTGGCCATCTAATGACTCTCCCTGGCACCTCAGCAGTGTATGTCTGTGTCTGGTACGTTAATATACAGTCTCTTGCTGGTGTGTCAAAAGGATATCAGTACCGGTATTAAAAACCTGTAACAGCCATACCAGGAAATACTGAAGTGTATATACAAAACATTTCATTACAGACGGTGCTAGAAAGCCAATTACTGATGAAAAAACAGCCTTTGAATTTCCTCTCCTCCCCTTTCTCCCAAAACAAAGACCAAATTCACAAACACACTTACAAATTCCTGTCGTAAGTGTGGCTTGTTTTCCCAGGAAGGCAAGGACAAGGGAGTGTGGAATCTTACCGTGTTTCTTTGTTCCTTCCAGAAAAACAAATTTGGGTTACGAGAGGCAAACTGTCGTAGGTTTACCAATAAATTTTAGCGAGATAAAACGGAACAAAAAAGTGCTGATGTCTCTCTCGTCTCTTGTTCTTCCTATCTATCAACACCCGAGTAAAAAGAGGCACCTGATGGTAAATATACTTAACATTCCCATCCTAAATGCCCAAGTTGATGGTCACTCCTAAACCTTCAACTCCTCAGGCAACAGAACGTCTTTAGTATCTCATTCTCGCCACCACCATAATTATTATTTCACCTGCTCATCACAAAAAGTCTACCCTAAGTCCTCAGTCTCCCCAACGTCTCTGGTAAACAACAGTACACTAAAGTCAATAACTGCAGCAAGGGGGTGATTTGAAGGCATTGTTATGAGACAGACAGACTACAGACCATGCGTGATAATAGTAGCACACTTGTGGGTCTTCGGGTTAAGAGGTGAGGGAGTGTGGATACCTAGTGACTGTGTGTGTGTGTGTGTGTGTGTGTGTGTGTGTGTGTGTGTGTGTGTGTGTGTGTGAGAGAGAGAGAGAGAGAGAGAGAGAGAGAGAGAGAGAGAGAGAGAGAGAGAGAGAGAGAGAGAGAGAGAGTCCAGGCATCCATTACCAGAATCGACATCTAAAAAAAACATTTAAATTCGTTCATATGTGTGTGTGTGCGCGTGTGTGTGTGTGTGTGTGTGTGTGTGTGTGTGTGTGTGTGAGAGAGAGAGAGAGAGAGAGAGAGAGTCCAGGCATCCATTACCAGAATCGACATCTAAAAAACAATTTAAATTCGTTCATGTGTGTGTGTGTGTGTGTGTGTGTGTGTGTGTGTGTGAGAGAGAGAGAGAGAGAGAGAGAGAGAGAGAGAGAGAGAGAGAGAGAGAGAACCCTACACACCTACCCTCGGCGAATATCAAACAGTAGAGCAACAAAAATGGCGAATCAGCGTCATCATATTGTCCCCCACGCAGGGTAGTAATCCCGCATCACTGACAAACAACCACACTAAGCCCCAGCACAGACAACAATACAATCACTACAGCAATGACCCCAATATACTTCACAATCACACCCTCATGTACACACGGTAAAAAAAAAAAGTATCGCGCAGGAGGGGTACGATAATATCCGAAATGATCAATATAGCTTGTGTTGTACTTGGAAAATTAACTGCTTATCATCTGAGTATGCGTCCAGTAACAATATCAACCATAAATTGTCATATGAAACCTACCTGTGACATACTTTTGTTGGCATGTTTAACAACAAGGGGGAAAAAAATCATCAAACATTTCTAGACTCCATCGTCCGTGGCGTCAAATTTTTCGGGCCAAATGTGCACCGATACATTTTATATCGAGTGTACACTTACAACGACAGTACCAAAATGTATCGCACAATCTCACCCGGCACAGCATGACACTTATACAATCACACGAATCCATAATACACTTCACATTACACTCACAAGTATGGCAAAGTACATCACAAACTTCCACAAGACAAATCACTTTAAAGTCACAACAGCAGCACATCACATAATACAATCTACAACACAACCACAACATCAACAACTCCACAAAATCACCCTCAACCGCAGTACAACAACATCACAACAGTTCATTTCACAGGCTAACAAGTGGTAACAGCCACAACGAACCTCGCCCGACAGCAATTATTACCTCGCCCGAACGGAATCCAGTGAGGTATTATTTTTGGTCGAGTTGGTTGGTTGGTTTGTTTCTATGTTCCTTTGTTGGCAACATTACGGAAAAACGGTTGAACAAAGTTACATGAAACTTTCAGGATATGTAAGCACTAGCCCAAAAGAAAGTTATTAAAATTTTGGAGGTAATTGAGTGACCCTGAAAGATTAAAATCAAGGTCATGGATATTCAGAAGGCTATAATTTGAAACAGGTTGAAGACAGAAATATTTACTATTATCAACATACAGGAACTCCCATATGGCTTTAATTTGGCACCAAGACCTTTGACCTTGAGTGACCCTGAAAGGTCGAACTCAAGGTCAAGGATATTCAGGGGACTATAGCTCGAAACTAGTTGCAGAAAGATATTTACGATTATCAACATACAGGAAGTCCCATATGGGCTTTTAATTGGTACCATGACCTTTAACCTTAAGTAAACTTAAGGTCAAACTCAAGGTCACGGTTATTCAGGGGGCTACAACTCGAAACTGGTTGAAGATAGAGATACAGTATTTACTATTATCAAGATGTAGGAAGTGTCATTTGGGCTTTCATTTGGAACCAAGGTCTTTGCCCTTGAGTGACTTTGAAAGGTCAAATGCAAGATCATGGATTTTCAGAGGGCTATAAGTTGAAAATGGTTGAAATTAAAATAACTGCTGCCGGGCGAGGTTTGTTGTGCCCGGCACCACTTTTTTTTAGTTTCAACCGTTTTCAAGTTATAGCCCTCAGAAAATCTGTGATCTTGCATTTGACCTTTCAAGGTCACTCGAGGTCAAATGCCATGGTGTCCAAGCAAAAACCCATATGAGACGGTCTATATCTTGATAACAGTAAATACCAGTTTCGAGTTGTAGCCCCCAGAATAACCATGACCTTGAGTTTGACCTTTCAGTGTCACTTAAGGTTAAAGGTCATGGTGCCAATTAAAAGCTCACGTGGAACTTCCTGTATGTTGATAATAGTAAATAACTTTCTATAACTAGTTTCGAGTTATAGTCCTCTGAATATCCGTGTCCTCGAGTTTGACCTTTCAAGATCACGCAAGGTCAAAGGTCTTGGTGATAAATGAAAGCCCATATGGCAGTTCCTGAATGCTGATGATAGTAAATATATCTAACATCAACCGGTTTCAAGTTATAGCCCTCTGAAAATCCGTGACCTTGATTCTGACCTTTCAAGGACACTCGATTACCTCCAAAATTAATCACTTCATTCTGGGACTAGTGCCCACATATCCTGTAAGTTTCATGTAATTTCATTTAGTCGTTTTTTCGTAATGTTGGTAACAAACAAGGAAAACATACAAACAAACTCGACCAAAAACAATACCTCCCCGGACTCCGTCTAGGCTTGGTAACAATTCCACACTGATTCACAATCCTCTTTACAAACACAATAACATTACAACACATGACACAAGCAGGCACAGAAATCTACAATTCACCCATCACACAAACAAGCACAGAAATTAATACTACAATCACAACAAACAATGATGCAAAAAATACATCACAACCACATTTACCTTGCATCACAACCCACACTACAACAACAGCATTACAGTACATCACAAAAATCTATAATACAGTGTGCAATACAATCACAACAATAGCAATCACAAATCTCAGCAGCAACATTATCTCATCCAGCACCACACTCCACGAAACAATTACAACAATCCCAGCCACACCACATAACAATCAACCTTCACACAAACTCCCTCCCCATTCCCACTTCACACCACAAAAGAACAATATCATCACAATCATCTCACACATCGCTGAACTAAGAACATCATAACAATCCACGGCACACGGTATAATCCACAATCATCACACACTACAAAAAAAAAACATAAGCTCAGTCCACTTCCAATTCACGACAAACAGGAAAAACATACTTACTGCACACTGCCCAACAACCACCAAACACATAAACATCCTCCACCATAGTATAGAACACACGTCACAATCAACAGAAAACCACAATACGAGTACAACTAGAGTACAAGACAACAATCCATGAACAATACCACAATAATGCCAGCCACAATCCACCTCACCACTAGACAACCACAACAACAGCACCACAATCCACGGCACACCACCATACCATCCACAAAAACACCAGCCCACAAGACAATGACACCAGAATCCATCAACAATTCGCACAGCACATCACAGTACAACATCCAATCAAACTTCACACCATAGTCCAACCCACAATCGGCCTTCATACCACAACCCCAGATAACCCTGTGAACAATGAACAATACCAGCAAAAAAGCCACAATACCACAACAACAATACCAGCCACACTCCGTCTCATCCGCCAATCGGCCTGCACACCCCAGCCCATGATAGAGTGGGTAACTATCCAATTCCACCATTAAAGATGCGTCAACAGGTGAGTGGCAAACAATGGCTGGCTGGGGCTTTAGTCTCTTGCTCCCCATATTTCCCGCCTATCAATAATCGGACGCGGGACACACACACACACACACACACACACACACACACACACACACACACACACACACACACACACACACACATAAAGCAAAGGATGCCTGGAAAATGGCATGAAAAAAGGACGTATATGAAAAAAAAGATGGAAAAAAAAACAAATAAGCCAGATGTAAACACAACAAGGATGGGAATTATTCAGCAAGCCTGAAACAAAAACATGGTTAAAAAATAACAATAAAAATAATAATAATAATAATAATAATAATAATAATAATTATAAATGAACGCCAAAAATATAGAGAAAAAGACCCAAGAAAATACATAAAATGGCCCCAAGTAAACAATAAAAGATCAGGAATCCTACAGAGTCACTAATAAAACAGAAAAATAAACAGAAAACACAAGGAAAAAACATACACAAAGAAGCCACGGATGATAAGCTTCTAAAAGGTCGGAAACCATTACCAAGCCACGGGTAAATAAAATCCGTAAATAATGAAAAACAGAGAGAGAAACAACAAAAGAGAATTGCCAGTGAGACGCCGAAACAATGGATCACTGGGGCTTTAGTCTCTTGTTCCCTATATTTCACGCCAAGCAATCAAGGGGTCGGGGACAACACAATGCCTTAAAACAAAAGAAAAAAAGAAAAAAGGAAAAGGAAAAGGAGAGAAGCGCGAGAATCCTAAAAGAAACTGTAATATCAAAAGATGGGAAAATTATACAAACAACATAAATAAAGGGACTAAAGAAAAAGGTAGGAAAATAACGTAACAGTTGGAAGCTAAAAACTAATGTGTAAACAAGAAAGAGGACTGTGACAAGCCATGGGTAATCGATAAAAATATAAGAAAGGGAATAAAGTGAAAAGTCATGGTAAAAACACACACACACACACACACACACACACACACACACACACGCACACACACACACACACCATGGATCAATGGGGGGTTAGACTCCTGTTCTCCCTACTTTCCCCGCCAAGCAAATATTGAAGGCACGAGGACAGGCAACGTGGGAAGCCTGAACAGCCACGGTAAAAGAAAAAAATAAAAATAAATAAATAAAAGCATATGGAAATAAAAATAGGTACGGACAATAAAAAAAGAAACCAGGGAATCCTACAAAATGAGACAGTAAAGAAAAAAAAGCTGCATCCTGTATAACGCCACGCTCAAATAAGAGAGAGAATCTAGTAAAAGGCTGCTGGTAAACGGAAGGCGGTGCGAAATACACAAGAAACGAGGAAAATATAAAGTAGGCGGGAATTCTGTATACAGCTAAACATAAACAAAAACGCGCTCATTCTTAAGCTACTGGTAAACAAAAAAGTGCTGTCAAATTACGAAGGAAAAAGGTGCGTAATCCTGCTGGTCACACGTAAACAAGCAAAAAATAAATAAATAAAAACCAGAGGGAAATAGAATAAGGGCGGAGTCGTCATAAAAGTCATAGAAAAAAAAAGGGTGACCTTTGACCTTAACCCCTTCAGTCCGGTGAGGTATTTTTTATCTCATCCATGTTACCTTCAAACAATTTTCCTAGAATAAATTACGCTGAGAGAGAGAGAGAGAGAGAGAGAGAGAGAGAGAGAGAGAGAGAGAGAGAGAGAGAGAGAGAGAGAGAATGAAATTTGAATAAAAGCGTGAGAATCTCGTTACAAAAAAGAAAGCGCAAAGAAATAAAAATGTTCAGAAAAAAGGTCGAAATCCCTACATGAGTGGAATTGACATCAGCAAGGAACCAAAAGTCAGGGATTCTTGTTAGCCACTTCAAACAATAATTTTTCTATTAACTACTGTAAAGCTAAATGATTTATTATTTATAAGTTTATTTATATATTTATTCGTTTATTTTTTACTGCAGCTAGGTGTTAGAATTAACTGACGTATTTCATCTGGCACTTTCTTTATTTTTTATTTTTATTTATTTATTTTTTTTTCCGTAGGAGGTGGAATTAATCTTCAAAAACACCTTGTCAGCAATGTCTGAGGTTGTCTATTTAATCAGATTTCCCTTGTGCTGGAGATATAAAACAAAGGAATCCTGCAACACATGTAAAAAATGCAGGAAACCTCAGAGAGTGAGAAAAAAATATAAGGGAAGCAAAAACAGTTTTATGTACGATATATTACAAGAGCAAACCCTGTAAAATTAATGCAAAACAGCAGAAATTACAATAGCTAGCAAGCCGCAGTGCCAATGATTCTCGTCAAAATTATGCCAGGTAATTCTGTAAAACATAATCCTGTAAAACACATCCATATAAAATGCAAAATCCTGCCAACGAATGAAAAAAAGCGGGGATGCGGGACTAAAAAGTAACCAATGATTGTTGTTAAAATTCCTGGAAGTTTAAAGGCAAGAGGCGTCTGTTATTCCAGGAATCCTGTAAAAGCATGAGAGGGAAAAAAGAGTAGAGGGAAATCAGTGGCAGAACAGGAATCAACAAAAGTGCTGTAAAACGACAAAAGCTCAGGAGAATGGCAGAGGCACTGGAAAATGGTAAAAGCAATGGAAAACAGCAAATGCGCAGGAAACCGGACATAAAACGGTAGAAATCACCAAAAGCACTGCTAAATGGCAAAGTGTTGGAAATCAGCAAAAGTGATGGAGAATGGCAGAAGCACTGACGACCAAAAAAAAAAAAAAAAAAAAAAAAAAAAAAAAAAGAGAGGAAGTCTGTAAGAGCACTAGAAAATAGCAAAAGCGCGGGAAAACAGCAGAAGTGCTAAAATACGGCAAACACACTGAAAAAAACAGCAAAAGCCTAGTAAATGGCAAAGACGCAGGAAAATAACAAAAACTGGCAAATGACAAAAGCGTTGAAAATAATCCAAAACAAAGAAATTAGAAAAAAAGAAGCTGAACCATAACAAAGTCCAAATACTGCATGAAATCAAGAAATGCAACGCAGGAAAAGATATGCAATAAAAATAAAACCCCCAGCTCCTCTCCACGCGTGGAACCATGATATACAGTTCATACCCAGTCACCACTTCACTAAAAGATCGGACTCATCAAAATGGTTTGACGGAAATTGTGCCAGAGCAACGACATAAAAGTCCTAAGCATAACACTTACTTAAAATAAAAGACATCTGAATCCCTTAGTCAATTTAAAAGGCAAGAAGCCATGGAAAATCAGCAATAAATCTCGCTAAATCTAACTTTCTTCATACCCAAGCAACCAAACTATTAAACAAACTTAATGGCAATACAATATTCTGGTCAACTCTCAATTTTTTCGATAATAACTTTAACAAGTCATCATCCATTCCCCCACTACAATCTTCAGATGGTAACACCATAAATGACCCAAGTGGTAAAGCGAACATCTTTACCAGTACATATGCCAGATTTTCTACCTTCACGGAAGTCAGCCAGAACGTCCCTGTACTAGAACATGACTTTCCCGCAAGTGCTCCATTTACGATACTGACTAGATACGTACTGTAAAATCTAGCCTAGACAATTTATCAATCAACAACGCTCCAGGTGCAGATGGAATTCCTCCAATTGTTTTGAAAATGTGTTCCCCAGAACTTGCTCCTGTTCTAGCTAAATTATTCTGACTATGCACTGGTACTTCTTCATTCCCTTATTCTTGGAAGGAAGCTAATAACCACCCCATTCCCAAGAGAGGAAGTTCATCTGACCCCTCTGATGACAGACCAATTGCTATCACATCTTCTCTTGGCAAATTATTTGAGACTGTAATTAATAAGCACATACTCGTAGTTAAACATCTTGAATCCAACAACTTAATTAGCGATAGGCAGTATGGTTTTCGCCTCCAAAGCTCCACAGTTGATATACTTAATCTCCTGACTCATACCATCCATCAGTCAACTGACCAACATGAACAAACTCATGCAGTAGTCTTTGATATTTCTAAGGCTTTTGACAGTGTGTGGCACCGTTCCCTGCTATCCAAACTCCCTTGCAATGGCCTAGCATCTTTTGTTTCCTCATATCTCAGCAACATAAAGACAAAAGTTGATGATGTATAATCCAATTTCTACTTGATTAATGCTGGCGTGCCACAAGGATCAGTTCTGGCTCCAACCTTATTCCTAATTCATATTAATGATCTCTTATCTGTCAACCATAATCCCATCCATTCATAAGCAGACAACTCAACACTTCACAGTTCACTCACACTTAAACATACATTCACAAAGTTTAATATCTTTAACTCACAATTCAGTACATCAATCTCCATAAATCAAGGCTTATCTAAAATAACTGAATGGGGACAAAATAACTCTGTCTCATTTAATGCTAGGAAAACCAAATGTATACAATTTACTAACAGACATATATTGCCTGATTCCTTCATTACCCTGAATGCTACTAATATTCCTATCTCTAAAAGTACTGAAATTCTCAGTGTTTCACTTAACAATGCCCTCAGCTGGATCTCTCGTGTTAGATCACTTGCTAAAACTGCATCAAAGAAACTTGGATTATTGTACAGGGTCCGTAACATCTTCACTGACGAGCAGTTACCTATAAGTTACAAGAGTTATGAGCACTGTCAGCTGGAATATTGCTCACCCTTGTGGAATGGATGTGGAGAGGTTGCACTAAAACAACTTGACAAAATTCAAAACAAAGCAGTTAGAATTATTAATAACCCTGCTATTACAAATGAACTACCTCCCCTACAAGTAAGAAGGAATGTTGCCTCCCTTGCATTATTTTACAGATACTTTTATGGCAAATGCTCAGACAAAGTTGCATCCATTGTGTCACCTCTCCATGCCTTCCCCCGCGCTACACGGGCATCTGGTAGTGCTCATGACAGGAATGTCACACTACCATATTGCGGGACTTCTTTCAGAGTTCTTTTATTCCCCTAACAGCATCTCTTTGGAACTCGCTTCCCCACAGTGGTTTCCCCTCAAACTTCAACCTACGGCTGTTCAACTCCAACTGTTAGAGATTTGTTATGAATGGAGGACACCTATACCCTGGTGTATGGATTATTTTTTTTTAATGTATTTGTTTTCTCCTTCCTCATTTCTGTTATATGAAAAATGATACAGTAAACAAAAGGACCTCCCCAGTTCCACCACGCAAACAAAGGAACCTGCACCATTCCCCGTGTGCAAGCAAAGGGACCTGCACCATTCCCCGTGCGCAAACAAAGGGACCTGCACCATTCCCCGTGCACAAACAAAGAGACTTGCCTCGTTCCCTGTGCACAAACAAAGGGACCTGCACCATTCTCCGTGCGCAAACAAAGGGACCTGCACCATTCCCCGTGCGCAAACAAAGGGACCTGCACCATTTCCCGTGCACAAACAAAGAGACTTGCCTCGTTCCCTGTGCACAAACAAAGGGACCTGCACCATTCCTCATGCGCGGTAGTGGTCATCTAGCGTGGGAGGCTGTTGACTATTTACTGTTAAGGCTTTATTGTTAACACTCTCGTGGTGGGCACAAACCTAGATCATATTCCTGCTAACTCCAGACGACTTCATTCACCAAAAAGTAGGCCAAAGGAGCCTGACTGTTAATACTGGTACAATTAACCCTCTCGTAGTAGGACAACTCTAGTATGCTATTCCTGGAAACGACAGACGATTTTACTCAGACGACAGTAACAGGAGACCGAATGTGTTAATCCAGTCACCATTAACCAGTCACCATACAGTTTTACTTAGCAGGAAATTACCATTGTCACTATTAACCCCCTCATGTTTGCATAACTCTAACATTCTATTCCCTTTAACGTCACACGAGTTTTTCTGCGATGAGTGAGCCATATGAATCACACAAGCCTGAATATCAACTACTTCACTACGATGGCACTATTTTTTTTTTTTTTTTTTTTTTTTTTTCAAGATCTTTGGTAGTTCAGGAGGTTAATGGGAGCTATATCTAACCCGTCCAGTTCGAAAATTTTCCCCTGTACTGACTAAAATCACCAGCTGACACCAAGAAAGCCCTTCAAAACACGTCATCACATTCAGGGGATTAAAACTGAGAGTGCGAAGGTGTGGACAACTGCTGTGAAAAATGTTGAATAGTTCTGTTAAACAAATCGGGGCCCTCTTTCTGGGCACCAAAATGTGAGAAATGTTTAATGTATCCAAGTCGGTATCCCTGCCGGGACACCGCTATGCAAGAATTTTCTCGGTACACAACTCGTAGGTCGTTACTCTTCCCTAAAGTTGTCTAAGTAAATCAAACAAGTCTCATTGAGTTAGGTGAAACGTAAATTAGATTTAACTCACCTACAATACTATTTTCTAATCTATCTCTTCGCTAATCCCCCCTTGAATTGGCCAATTCGTAAAGGTTACTTAGCTATATGAAGAGGAAGTGATCGTTAACCGATGACGATGAGGCTGCCTGGTATAGTTGCTTGGGCAAGCAAGCGTCCTTATGGTGTGTATGTACAACCTTGCTAACTCCACGAGAGCTAGGAGCAGAGTCTTAACTCAACGAGAGCTAGGAGCAGAGAGAGTGAACGCGGCAAACCCCAACCCTTCATCGAACTGTGGGTTGCCAACTCTTATTTAATTACAGTACTAAATACAGTTAAATTACATCATGATATGTACAGGGCAAATCTAACAAATTAATCTTAGTTTTACTTAAACTAAAGTTAGACCAAATATTCCCTTTAACTATGTAAATATCTTAATTCCACATCTGCCTTAACAGGGGAATCTTTCCCTGCTTGCCACGTCACCTATCACGCAGACGCAGCTTAGGTCAGTGGAAAATACCACATAATTACATGTATTTACAATGCATAGTTGTCCACGGGGGTTAAATGCAGTAGCATTTAATTTATCAATAACAAGAATTATTAAAGAGAACGTCGTTTCTGGGTTATTAAAACCGCTTGAATTATTAACAACAGTCTCTACGTCCTCTGCCTTTAACCAGGGATAACTATGATAAATTTAGAGAGCGCAACTGCTCTGGGGGAAAATATTTCCCACAGTTTTGGGGCCGGCGGAAAATGATACGTTGTATCATGTAATATGACCCTTAGCCAAGAGTTCCCTCCATAGTTCTCGAGAACCCTATGCTGCGGCCCTACTAGGTCGCGCCTCTTGACCCGTTTGATCTTCACCATTCTCTGAATCCGGAGTGGCTGCTAACTCAAGGGGTACCAGTTTATCAATAGTTTTTATACTGGTATGTCTCCTGCATTTTATTTTTACGAGTCTCAGCACCCCTTCAGAATCTGGGTGTGTGGAGATCACTTTAGCTAATGGCCACTGGGATCTTGGCTGTTCAGTCTTCACTAGTTAATAACTGATTTGTTGCTGGCAGCTTGAGCTCCATAAAACCTCTCACGTAGGCTCAAAAGATACTCTTCGCTCCAATGTCTATTCCATGTATCCAGCACCCTTTTCAGACGTTGATATCCCTCCCGAAGGTGTTGTCCTAAATCATTAGTTTCTATGTTAGGATCATCAACTTCTTCCTGGATATCCACACAAGGCATCGGATGGAGCTTCCTGCCATGTAACATGTGAGCCGGTGTTAAGGCCTCTAGCGAGTCGCTAGTGTCATCTTGATAAGTCAGAGGTCTATTATTAATCCTGGCTACAATTTCAGTTATTACTGTTCTTAAATCTTCTCTCGTGATCTTAGTTCTATGTAATGTTTTCCTCAGGCAGTTCTTGACAATACCAATCATTCTTTCGGTGAATCCATTTTGCCATGGAGCTCTTGGAGCTGTGAACTGCCATATACAATTTCGGATTCCCAGCGCCGACTTAACTTTTGGGTCGTTCATTATGTTCAACAGTAAGGGAGCTTCTCCAACGAAATTAGTTCCGTTGTCGCTTATTAACTTGCCAGGACAAGACCTTCTAGCAGCAAATCTGCGAAAGACATTGAGGAATGTCTCAGAGCTTAGGTCTTCCGCTAGCTCTAGATGGACTGCCCTTGTGTAGGCACAAGTAAATAAACAAATGTAAACTTTATGGGGTTTCCTCACCCGTAACAGTTATAGTCCCTGTGTAGTCCACTCCTGTTATATGGAAGGGCCGACTTATGCTCACCCTTTCCTTCGGTAGGGCTGGTGGTCCAGGGTAGTTAAAAGGTCGCTGCTCATACCTCCTACAAATGATGCAGTTTTTGAGATACTTTTTAATAACCTGTCTACCCTTAGGAATCCAGTACCTTTCCCGAATTTGGGATAAGGTCTGCGGTACACCTCCATGGAGAGTGGAATCATGGGCTTCCTTTATAATAAGTTGTACAAAGCACCCACTCTTAGGTAATAAAATGGGATGTTTGGTTTGGATGGGCAAGTCGGCCTTTACCAATCGGCCTCGACATCTTATCAGACCCTTTCCGTCTAAGAACAAGCCTAAATTCTTCATCAGCTTATTCCTTTTTCCAGTGTCTTGGCCTAAAAGTTTATATATTTCCCGGTAAGAATTTCTTTGTACTCTTTTCAGCCAGTATTCTAGGGGATCTAATTTCTGAAACCCCACCATCTTATTCAAAAATTCAACAACCAATTTAGTAGTATTTAGAAGTTGTCTTATTGATGAAAATCGGCTGATGTCAATTACTTCTGGCTCAGGTACTATAGGATCCAAGTTCACTACACTAATCTCAGCAATACTGTACTGTTTCTGTTCAGGCCAATCCTTAGTGAGTAACCATTTAGGACCTTTAAACCACAAGTTATCTTTGATCAGTCTCCTCACGGTCGAACCTCTCGAGAGCAGATCAGCTGGATTTTGTTTGGAGGACACATGCATGAATTTAAATTTGGAAGACAGCTCTTTAATAGTCTTCACTCTATTACGGACGAAAGGAATTTTACTGTCTTCCTTCCCTATCCAGTAAAGACAAATCTCACTGTCAGTCCATATGTAAATATCCTCAAACTGAGTATCAAGAGCAATGGTTATATACCTGGCCAATTTAGTTCCTACTTCTATGGAAGCCAATTCCATTTGAGGTAGGGTTCTTTCTTTAATTGGCGCAACTCTGGCTTTGGACATAATAATCTTACTATCCTCTCCTGTTGCGCAATAAGCTACTGCTCCATAGGCCCTTTGAGAAGCATCACAAAATATGTGTAAGTGCGACTTCTCATTACTGTTTATTTTCCTGGGAATACATATGCTTGATGTAGTTTCAAACTCCTTTCTAATCTGTTCCCATTGTTCCACATATGTCTCACCCAATTCAGTGTCCCAGTCTAACTTTTCTCGCCAAGCCTCCTGTACTAAACATTTGCCCCTAATAACTATAGGACTGACAAATCCCAATGGGTCAAATAGCTTGGAAACCTGGCTTAACAAGGACCTCTTGGTGAGAGTGACATCAGAGAACTTAATTGGTTTCAAACTTATTACATCAGCTGTTGTATCCCAGTTAAGACCTAACACATTCTGAATTTTGGGAATGTCAGAATCTGGATAGTCCTCTTGTATTTTATTCCTCAAAGGCGGTGAATTTGTATTCCAGCTCTGTAACGGCAAATTTGCCTTCCCACATTCGGAATTGGCTACTTCATAAGGCTTCAAAGCTTCCGATTCTGTATCAGCAACACCTTGCAAATTATCCATATAAAAAGCCTGCCCTATTTCTGGACATTTGGCATTTTCAAAATGATGCTTTAAAGTGTTGCAAAGTAGGAAAGGACTAGCACAAGAGCCAAAGAGCACCGATCGGAAACAGTAAGTTTTCAATGGACTATCCTCATTTTGAGGATCATGAGGCCAGAGGAATTTTGTAAATTTCCTATCCTCATCTCTCAGTCCTATTCTGAGAAAAGCCTTACTAATGTCTGCTGTGTAAGCGTAAGGTTTCTCTCTAAATCTTAGTAACACATTCCCTAACTTCTCTGTTAGTGTAGGTCCAGAGTATAGGCAATCGTTCAAGCTAGCTGATCCCTTGGACGCTTTACTACTACAGTTGAATACTATCCTTATGGGAGTAGTTACTGAATCCTTGCTTACAGCATGATGTGGTAAGTAGTGTCCTTCTTTGTGGTTAACAGGGTATTCTACCTCTTCTATAAATTTATTCTTCAATTGATCCCTTATAATATTATCATACAGGATCAGATGTTCTGATTTATCTCTCAACTTTCTTAGAAGAGAATTTTAACTGAGCTTTAGCTGCTTGGTAATTTGTTGGTAACTCTGAATGGTTTAGTTTCCATGGTAATCCTATCCAATACTGTCCATCCTTAAATTCCACAGACTGATTATACAGATCCAAAGTTATCTTATCTTCAGGGGTTGGTTCCTCAGAGTGTATACCTACACTGTCTAGGTCCCACAGTTTGTGTACAGGTTCAATATTTTCATCCAACAAGTCATTTATCTGAGTAGGTTCTAATTCTGCACCTATTCTAGCTACCATCAATGACTGTGTGGGGGTAACAAAGACCGAGTCTACTAGTATGGCCTCTCCTTTAACTTGTTTTGGAAAAGGCAACTGACCCATAATAAGGTTACCTCCTGGACTCGAACAACTGTACCTTATTCCTTTTGAAAGTCCTATGTAGGAATCTTCCACAATAATCAGAACCAATTATCATTTTTATGGGACCCACAGTATCTGATTCAACATTCCGTTTAGCCAACTTTATCCCTGAGCTTTGCAAATGATCAGAGGTTTCCTTCAATCCCTTTATGTATATACTTGTCTCCATAGTATCAAGCACAGCTGCTGTTATACGGCATTTATATCTGCCTAATTGTATTACAGGTCTAACTAAATCAAAAGACTGAGCCTTCCTAGCTGTCAAGAATCCTGTAATGGCTAGATTTACCTTGCCGATAACTGGTAACTTTAATTTCTCCACAATGTCTGCAGAAATGAAAGTTTTCTGAGCACCCGTATCAAACAGGGTACATACTAATTGGTTTCTATTCCCAAACAATACTTTCACATCTGCTATTGGTACTGCAGCTGGCATTACTAATGGAGCATTCCCTTTTGCAATTGTCATATTGACGCTTGCAGGTTTAGGAACCTCAATTTTCATCCTAGGGCATAAAGCACTATGATGACGATCCTTTTTGCATTTAAAGCAAAGATTTAATTTAGTCTTACAGTCCGCGGCAGCATGTTCGGAGTTCATACACATTATACAACACCCCAGTTCCTGAAGCTTCCCTACTCTAGAAGCATAATCAAGGTGCTGTTGACAAGATACACTGGGATGTTGCTCACCACAAAAGACAAACTTTCCTGTCTTTTACCATGGAAGGTTTTATTTCCTTAATATCCTCAGCATGTTTATTCCTTATCTTTAATACTTTATCCTCGGCCTTTGTGGAGCTAAGGAAAGTACCTATCTCTTCTTTAGGCACATACTTAGTCTTCTCTGACTTAACTTTCCCAATCAGTTGGTTAGTGAGTTTTTTCTTTACTTCAGTCTTCTGTTTGACCTCAGTAGTGTTTAATGTTCCTTGCAAATGTTTACAGAGTTGCATCAAGCCTTCCTCTATCTCTTCACAGGAGAAATTATCCTTCTGGTACCTACCATACAAAGCATCCTTGGTTTTCGGTGGTAGCTTTAAGGACACAATTCTTGAAAGCACCCAATCTGATGTCTTAATATCTTCGTAAGTACCTAAGGCCTTTAAATTACAACTTAGTGCAATTCTAAATTTTTGCAAGGAATCAAAATCGTGCCTAGGCATGGGTAATTCTATTAGAGCCCGCAATAATTGATTTATAATTTGTTCCCTGTCTTCATAATTTTGTCTAAGGATGGTCAAAGCCACCTCATAGTTATTTTCTTCTACTGGTAATTCTTTTATCAGTTGATATGGTGTTCCTCTGACCTGTCCTAACAAATACGTAAGTTTGGTGACTTTGGGGAGATCTGTTCTATCGTGTACCAAATATTTGAACTGATCCCAAAAGGATTTCCAGTTTTGCTCTCCATCAAATTCCGGAAGCGTTATTTGTGGTAACACAGCTCTACTCTGCTGTGCCACAACTTGTGTTTCCGCGGCAGTGTCAGCTAATTCTGACTCTAGTGTCTTTACTACAGTTAAGTATTCTTCTAATTTGTCTTCAAACTTCGTAGTTTCTGACTCTAAGAGTTCCTTATTCTCAGCCTTTACTATAGCCGCTTCTAAAGTTAAGTAACTCTCTTCGTACTTACTCCATCGATCTTTCAGGATATTTAGGAGACTATTTATTCTCTCCTTGGACAGAGGTATTTAGTCCAACGACTGGTTACAATCATTTATGGCTCTAGTTACCCATCCTGCCTTACTACTAGAAGATCTTTGCAATAAAGAAACAGACATGTTGACGGAGTTCTAAATTAATAATTTAATTATGAATTCCAACCACAATTTTACCTCAACTTAGTAATGATTTGATTATTTTAAATTTTGAAGAGGGTAGGGATTAAGTCCTCATTGTGCAAATTATCCCCTCTCCCAATTTCGTAATATTCATTACAGCTCAGCTAATTATTTAATTTAATTTTGAGGAGTGTAGGGATTAGGTCTATAATTTCAACCTATCCCCCAGGGTTATTAAACCTCTAGGGTTTTATTCCATCCCCACACTCAATTGCCAAAACATCCATATTCCCCGAGCTCAGAATTAATTACCTCAATACTCCATAGGCCCACCCATAGCTTGTACAGCATAGAACTCTCCTTTCTTATGTTCTACATAATTTATAAATTTCTGAAGAACCGCTTCCCTACCATGATGGTTCCAATGTATACCATCAGCTTTCAACATTGCTTGGAAGGGCTTGGCATTAAAATGTATGAAATCCCTTCCCTTCCTGGCCCGTTGCAACTTTCGGTTTACAGCTCTGCTAACTAATTTATATGTTCCATAACAAACTGGAGAGCCATATGGCAGGTTCCTTGGCTCGAGGAGGGTTATGGCTATTGAGGATTTACAAGAGCCCTCTATGGCTCCTACCACTGCTAAAATATTCTCCACTACTTCATCGCAACCGAACGTGGTACTAGCTATGCCCATTAAAAGCAACTTTAAACACATTCAGCGCTCCGGCACACATCGGTTATCCTCACTCGGTCGGGGCACCAAAAATGTGAAAAATGTTGAATAGTTCTGTTAAACAAATCGGGGCCCTCTTTCTGGGCACCAAAATGTGAGAAATGTTTAATGTATCCAAGTCGGTATCCCTGCCGGGACACCGCTATGCAAGAATTTTCTCGGTACACAACTCGTAGGTCGTTACTCTTCCCTAAAGTGTCTAAGTAAATCAAACAAGTCTCATTGAGTTAGGTGAAACGTAAATTAGATTTAACTCACCTACAATACTATCTTCTAATCTATCTCTTCGCTAATCCCCCCTTGAATTGGCCAATTCGTAAAGGTTACTTAGCTATATGAAGAGGGAGTGATCGTTAACCGATGACGATGAGGCTGCCTGGTATAGTTGCTTGGGCAAGCAAGCGTCCTTATGGTGTGTATGTACAACCTTGCTAACTCCACGAGAGCTAGGAGCAGAGTCTTAACTCAACGAGAGCTAGGAGCAGAGAGAGTGAACGCGGCAAACCCCAACCCTTCATCGAATTGTGGGTTGCCAACTCTTATTTAATTACAGTACTAAATACAGTTAAATTACATCATGATATGTACAGGGCAAATCTAACAAATTAATCTTAGTTTTACTTAAACTAAAGTTAGACCAAATGTTCCCTTTAACTATGTAAATATCTTAATTCCACATCTGCCTTAACAGGGGAATCTTTCCCTGCTTGCCACGTCACCTATCACGCAGACGCAGCTTAGGTCAGTGGAAAATACCACATAATTACATGTATTTACAATGCATAGTTGTCCACGGGGGTTAAATGCAGTAGCATTTAATTTATCAGTAACAAGAATTATTAAAGAGAACGTCGTTTCTGGGTTATTAAAACCGCTTGAATTATTGACAACAGTCTCTACGTCCTCTGCCTTTAACCAGGGATAACTATGATAAATTTAGAGAGCGCAACTGCTCTGGGGGAAAATATTTCCCACAATTGCCCCGATTTTGACAATCTGTGAAGCAGGTGATGACAGGATATGTATGACGTCTCTGCGTCACTGCTGACTGCACTGTGTACTGTATGAGGCAGGCTGACCAAATATAATAGTTACACGTGTTACATATATGATCGATGACGTATTTTGATTTGTATTCTTGCTACTACCACCCGATTTTATTCAGACTAACAAAGATTTGTTGGAGTGTAGAGGCAAATAAACGTTGAATGAGGTCTGACTGAAAAGTATCCGACCATTCTCCCCCCCCCCCCCTCGTAAACGGCTCAATCGGTAGAGTGGTGGCGTGCGGTCCTAACGGACCTAGGTTCAAGTCCCGGCTGGGGCAGGGAACAGTTTAAAGGATTTGAATTTCATTAAATCAGGCTTTACTGATGTACAAGAAGACCCGCCGACATGTAAAAATACCCCCGCTAATACCAATACACCAGTCCTGTATGAGACAGCCCTAGCATGTATTCAATATGGACGGTGGGTGTTAGCGCCGAAGTGGTGACATGTACAGGTGTATGGTATGTAGGAGGACTGCTGGGCCTTGATAGCAGGCTGTGAAGCCTATGCCCAGAGTCGGGAAAAAAAAAAAAAAAAAAAAAAAAAAAAAAAACACTAGGAGCAAGGGGATACGACGCAGTGAACCGTAACTGAATCGTTGAGCTCATGCCTGAATATGTTCAGCACTGCTGCCTAGCGTGTGGTTGAGGATGTGTTCTTCTAGTTCGTCGCATTTTCGTTTTGTGCCGCGATGACCGAGCGAACTGAGCAACGTTATGACATCAAGTTTTCTATTTAAAAAAATACTGATGCGTAATCTGAAACCATCAGGAATATTCAGCAGGCTTCGGATGATGAAGTTATGGGTGTTAAGCAAATTAAGGGCTGGTACAATCACTTCAAAAATGGCCGAACGTCCGTGGAGAGCGACAAGCATTCCAGCAGGTTTTCCACTCGTTGTTCATAAACAGTACCCTCCCAGAAGGCCAAACAATTAATAAAGAGTACTACCTGGGAGTTCTCTGCCGCTAACACAATGCTCCAACTCAATCATTCCATCTCGTCCAGGATTTTTTGGCCAATCACAGAATCAGGTCCAGCTGGCTCCCTACTCTCCTGACATGGCTCCCTCCGACTTTTGGGTATTTCCTAAACTGAAGATGCCGCTCAAGGAATCAAGATTTGAAGACACAAATGGGATAATGACAAACTCGTCAAAGATCTTGTCGGCGATCCCAAAAAATCGACTTCATAAAATGGTTCCAGCAATGGAAGGACGGCCGAGCTAAGCGCGTTGAATCTCAAGGGGCACACTCTGAAGGGGATTAAAGTCTGAACTCAGTAAGTAGGCTTATTTTTTGCACCAGTCAATGGTCGAATATTTTTCGATGAGGCCTCGTAAATACCCATTCCCTCTGGTTCAAAACATTTATCATGATGTGATTAAAATAATCTGGAAATCGTAATAATAATCCACAAAAGACGTAATATAGATCAAGGAGTTAAGGGTTTGTTTACACTTTCATGCATCCTGTGTAGATAATGTCACCGTTATTGGCAGCTCCTACAACTGTTAACACTAATATCGAAAGCACTAACAGCATAGTTATAGCGCATTACGTTAACAATTCAAAGTATTGTTCTCGGCATGTTGTTACCCACTTTCATCCAAACTGTTCTTATACCGAACGGAATCGTCTGCCAGTTCCCAGAATATAAACGTCGTCATAGCGGTGAAAGGGGCTTCTTTACTCCTATGTGCTTAGCTGTAATGCAATCTTGCTGTTCTCACACGCTTTTGTTCATCATGGGAGAGAATTTTCGTCTGTGGGAGTAGCCTTCATTACCTGCAATACAACAGGCATTTTTCAACAACAATTAAGTCATCAGGAAGGGGGAAGAAAATATGGAGAATGTCACTGCACTCAATGGGTTATGGCGATTGTTTCTTAAAATTTTAATTTACTGTCTTGTATTCTCGTGGTCTCCCCTAGCATATATACCTTAACCCGTCACTACGATAATATTATTCTTAATTTTAATAATTTCACGCAGGTGACACATTTTTTATGCCACTGTCCGTCCGTCTCTCACTAACGATTTTTCGGATGGGAGGTGCTTCACTCCCACAGACACACCTTTCTACCCTCTCGCACCACGCTACATTATTCCATTCCACCTTCTCACACCACACCATTCCACCCCCTCACACCAAGCCAATCCACCCCCTCACACCACGCCACACCGCACCGTTCCACCCCCTCACACTACGCCACACCACACACACCACACCATTCCACCCCCTCACACTACGCCACACCACACCACACCATTCCACCCTCTCACACCACGCCACACCGCACCATTCCACCCTCTCACACCACGCTACATTATTCCATTCCACCTTCTCACACCACGCCACACCACACCATTCCACCCCCTCACACCAAGCCAATCCACCCCCTCACACCACGCCACACCGCACCGTTCCACCCCCTCACACTACGCCACACCACACACACCACACCATTCCACCCCCTCACACTACGCCACACCACACCACACCATTCCACCCTCTCACACCACGCCACACCGCACCATTCCACCCTCTCACACCACGCCACACCACACCATTCCACCCTCTCATACCACACACCACACTATTCCATCCTCTCACACCAAGCCACACCACACCATTCCACCCTCTCATACCACACACACCACACCACACTATTCCATCCCCTCACACCACGCCACACCAAACCATTCCATCCTCTCACACCACACCACACCACACCATTCCACCCTCTCATACCACACACCACACCATACTATTCCATCCCCTCACACCAAGCCACACCATACCATTCCACCCCACCACGCCACGCATAATCATCCCTCCACACCACACAGAGGGCGTTAACCAAAGGACTCTGAAGCTCCCTCATTTACTACTGTTGCCTCCTGACGAACATATTCAACTCGGGGGAGACTTTGCAAACAAAACAAGTTGTATCCAGCCTTTGTTAACCCCGTCTCTGTTATATATCACGCTGAAGTTGAGGAAGATCGCCTAGGGGTGGCAAGAATCAACCAACATAACACGTCATTGTGGTAAATGGCTTAATTAAACTACCACCAGACGATTTCATTCAACTCTTCAGAAGCTCCAGTAAAGGGCTAACGAAGGCTTTATCCAACCCCTCCAATGCAACAAGTCTCTCACAAATGAACATAATTGTCTGGAAATGGCAAGAACGAAAAACAAATTACGTCGTCAGGTTGAATGCAGTAAGTCTCTTAAATGTAACCTTATACAGTCTTAACAGGGCCATCACTTGCTCGAATAATAATACGGGAGGATATTTAATCATATACGGTCGTTAATCGTGCGGAACGACCGCCGTAATGTCTCCTAAACTGACTATAATACGGCCCCAGTGGTTATTCCGTAGCCCAAGGCAATAATATGGGGCAATTAAACAAAACAAATGACGTCATTCAAGTAAGAGGCTTTACAACTTTCGTCTTTTCGTCTTTTTCTTCTTGCTATCCCTACACGGTTATATTCAGTTTCGGAGAGATTTTCCCGACTATAATGATATATTATATATATATATATATATATATACATATATATTATATATATATATATATATACATATATATTTGATTCGTAAAATCAATCCTAGACAATTTACCTACCAACAAAGCTCCAGGCCCAGATGGAATTCCGCCAATTGTTTTGAAAAAGTGTTCCCCTGAACTTGCCTCTGTCCTAGCTATATTATTCAGACTATGCATACGTACTTCTTTATTCCCAAATTCATGGAAAGAAGCCAATATCCACCCAGTTCCGAAGAAAGGAAATTCGTCTGACCCCTCCAATTACAGACCAATAGCTGTCACATCTTCTCTTGGTAAGGTATTTGAAACTTTAATTAATAAGCATATTGTTAAACATCTTGAATCCAACAACTTAATTAGTGATAGACAATACGGTTTTCGCCACGAAAGATCCACCATTGACATACTCAATCTCTTAACTCATACCATCCATCAATCAATTGATCTTTTTGGAGAAACTCATGCAGTAGCTCTTGATATCTCTAAAGCTTTCGACAGAGTATGGCACCGTTCTCTGCTGTCCAAACTCCCATGCTATGGACTAACGTCTTTTGTTCCTTTGATTTCATCTTATCTTAGTGACAGGAAAATAAGAGTAAAAGTAGATGATGTATATTCGAATTTCCACTCAATTAACGCCGGCGTGCCGCAGGGATCAGTTCTGGCGCCAACCCTATTTCTGGTTCATATTAATGATCTCTTATCTGTCACTCACAATCCCATTCACTCATATGCAGATGACTCAACACTACATAGTTCATTCACACTCAGACATCCATTTACAAAGTCTAATATCTCTACCTCTCAACTCAGTACAGCCATCTCCATAAATCAAGATCTATCTACAATCAGTGAATGGGAACAAAACAACCTTGTCTCTTTTAATGCTAGTAAAACTAAATATATACAGTTTACTAATAGACAGATATTACCAGATTCGTACATTACCTTCAGTGCTACTAATATTCGCATCTCCAAAAATATTGAAATTCTTGGTGTCTCACTTAACAGTGCCCTCAGCTGGACCTCTCATGTCAGATCACTTGCTAAAACCGCCTCAAAGAAACTTGGATTATTGTACAGAGTCCGTAACTTCTTCGCCGATGAGCAGTTAGCTATAATTTATAAGAGTCATGTGCACTCTCAGCTTGAATATTGCTCACCCTTGTGGAATGGTTGTGGAGAGGTTGCATTAAGACAACTAGACAAAATTCAGAATAAAGCTGCTAGAATCATTAACAACCCTGCCATTACATATAAACTACCTCCCCTGCAAGTAAGAAGGAATGTTGCCTCCCTTGCATTATTTTACAGATATTTTTTTGGCAAATGCTCAGACGAAGTTACGTCCATGATGCCACCTCTCCATGCCTTCCCTCGTGCTACACGGGCATCTGGTAGCGCTCATGACTGGAATGTCACTCAACCACATTGCAGAACTTCTGCCTATCAGAATTCTTTCATTCCCCGAACTTCATCTCTCTGGAACTCGCTTCCCCAGAGTTGTTTTCCTCCAAATTTCAACCTACAACTGTTCAAGTCTAACTGTTACAGATATTTTATGAACAGAGGACACCAGTAATCTGGCGTATGGATTTTTTTTTTCCCCATTTGTTTTTCCTTCCTCCGTTCTGTTATTTATAAAATTATATATATATATATATATATATATATATATATATATATATATATATATATATATATATATATATATCGATATATATATAAATATATATATATATATATATATCGATATATATATATATATATATATATATATCGATATATATATATATATATATATATATATCGATATATATATATATATATATATCGATATATATATATATATATATATATATATCGATATATATATATATATATATATATATATATATATATATATATATATATATATATATATATATATATATATATATATATATCTCGATATATATATATATATAGATATATATATATATATATATCCCGTCTCGAGATATATATATATATATATATATATATATATATATATCTCGATATATATATATATATATATATATCGATATATATATATATATATATATATATATATATCGGTATATATATATATATATATATATATATATATATATATATCGGTATATATATATATATATATATCAGTATATATATATATATATATATATATATATATATATATATATATATATCAGTATATATATATATATATATATATATCAGTATATATATATATATATATATATATATATATACAGTATATATATATATATATATATATATATATATATATCAGTATATATATATATATATATATATATATATATATATATATATATATATATATATATCAACAACTGAGGTGCCCGTGGGGAATCTTATACTATATATCCAGCCAAGGAGAAGCAAGATGATTTTCCACTTCATATTTATTTATTTCAGGTGACTAGTTTCGGGATGCTTATCCCATCTTCAGACCTAAAAGCATTTAAAACATATTGCAAATTACATAAAGTTTTAAAAACATTTTAAAATATCCATAAGAAATACAAAAAAAGTTACCAAAAAAGCATGTGACAATGACTGATTACTATAAAGAATGTATTTTTTTCCTAAATAACAGACTCGAGAAATAAAAGTGAGAGTGTTACCTCTGCGAGTTGGCAGCTAACACTGAAAATCCTGAACACAGTGTTTCATAAAGAAAAGTGTCATAAAGCTTCTGAATCGTCAACAAACCAGTGTGAAGCAAAAGAACCAAGTAAAGAATCAATGAACCAAGTATCAAAAGGCTGATTCATCGATACAAAACACTATAATCCTAAGGTATACAACTTTGTTGATGATTCATAGTTATTTAATGAAGGCTTAAGTTTGTGAATGTACAAAGACTCCAAAATTCACAAACTTAAGCCTTCATTAAATAACTATGAATCATCAACAAAGTTGTATACCTTAGGATTATAGTGTTTTGTATCGATGAATCAGCCTTTTGATACTTGGTTCATTGATTCTTTACTTGGTTCTTTTGCTTCACACTGGTTTGTTGACGATTCAGAAGCTTTATGACACTTTTCTTTATGAAACACTGTGTTCAGGATTTTCAGTGTTAGCTGCCAACTCGCAGAGGTAACACTCTCACTTTTATTTCTCGAGTCTGTTATTTAGGAAAAAAATACATTCTTATAGTAATCAGTCATTGTCACATGCTTTTTTGGTAATTTTTGTATTTCTTATGGATATTTTAAAATGTTTTTAAAACTTTATGTAATTTGCAATATGTTTTAAATGCTTTTAGGTCTGAAGATGGGATAAAGCATCGAAACTAGTCACCTGAAATAAATAAATATGAAGTGGAAAATCATCTTGCTTCTCACTGGATATATATATATATATCGATATATATATATATATATATATCGATATATATATATATATATATATATATATATATCGATATATATATATATATATATATATCGATATATATATATATATATATATATATATATCGATATATATATATATATATATCGATATATATATATATATATATATATCGATATATATATATATCGATATATATATATCGATATATATATATATATATATATATCGATATATATATATATATATATATCGATATATATATATATATATATATCGATATATATATATATATATATCGAT